>NW_027106407.1:1021026-1023876 GCF_000696795.3 Halyomorpha halys | reverse complement strand
AAAAAAAAAAAACCTTCGGCAAACCCAAAGGTTCAACGCTGTGGCACTTATATACCGCCTTAAACAGACCCCCACCGATGCTCTAATCCGCAAGATCAGCATTAACCCAAGCCTCCCACCTATGTCTAGGTTTGAATCTCTGACGTTCACCCGTCGGTTCAGCGCAAATTAATTTCTTAGGAATTCGTTCTTCAATACCTCATACTTTATATATTTATATTTTAACCGTCGTAATGTTACTAGTTACGTTAATATCAACAACCAGGTTTCAGGAAATAAGAATTGAACTGTGTAGATTTTCAACTAAGAGATGATAAGCATTATCCGTCTTTAGAGTTGTTTCATGAATTTTGTTAACGTGAGTTTTTTTACAGCGGAAATTTAAATGCCTTTACGATTCGAACGTGTTATCTACTATTATACTTTAGTTTTTGCGAGGTTCCTACTATTAACGAACAACCAGAGTTAAACCTTTAACTGTACGAATTATATTTTTAATGAGATATTTCAGTACTAATTAAAACAGGGAAAAAGAGAAACCCCTTGATGAAAACCAACAGGAACCTCAAACTTCTCTAAATAATAATTACTGGATCAAAGTTATATCTTGTATCAAACTTATTTTAGACATGTACATCCTTATAAGAGAACATTTACCTTCTGCGGTATTCAACTATTTTATAGCTACAATACTTGTATATTAAGCCAATACAGGTCTTACTGGTAAATAGAATCATAAACCTTTTTTAAAGCGACTTAATAATGTCGAACAACTCTGTTCTTTTTTAAGTACAGACTAAAATAAAAGTAACTTAGTACAAATACTTTAAATTTTACTGGTAGGTACCTTTTTTGGCTGATTCACACATAAGAGTTAAACGTGGCCCTGTAAACGTGTGGTAGGGATTAAGCTGACACGGACTAAGACGTTTGGACGTCGGCAAGGTGACAAAGGGCGGTGACTGAATGAAACCGGACAATGGCTGTTTTACTGCAGGCTCCTTCCTTAGGGATTATGGACCTATATCAAGGGATTACCTTAAGTTATATATTCTCATACACCTGGATCAATTTACAGCACCAACTCTAAACCTCCTGTTTATATCTCACCCGATAAAACTCTTCTCGGGACATAAATTCCGTCTATTTAGCAGGGGACTTTGATTTCCATTTGAGCTCTTTAAGGGTTTTTTGTTAAGTTACTATCGGCTTTGATTCGACTACTTCGCTTTGATGTTCTTTCGTGGAGTACTTTACAAAACATCATGAACACTTCATCCGTGTCGCAATATTAACTTTTTTTTATAATATAATCAATCGTTGTAAGATTTATTATGTTATATTGATTGTATTGGTTGTTAGAATAAGAAATTTTGTATCACAAAATATGTTGATTCTTTCATGGAAAATATATATTTTCATAATGTTCGTTACAGCTCATTATGGAATATCTCACAAAGAAAGAGAGGTTCAAGCAGTAAATTAAAAATATTTCTTAGGACTTATAAAGCTATAAAAAAAAAAAAAAAACTCATGACAATATTTTGAGGTATAAGAACACAAAAAAAAAAGAAAACAGATCCTAAATTGAAGAGAAAGAAATGAAACCCCAAACATAGGAAAAAATACACCAAATGGAACGTTGTACTCAGTTACGACAAACCCTACGTCCAAATATATATTAGGTATAAAACCATATAACATGTTCTTCAACAGCTCATCCCTGGTTTAAAAGAAAACAGAAATAGTAAACAAATTCATAAAAATAATAAAATCAAGAAATTTTAATTTAATAATAAAAACACACATGTAAAAGATATCAAGATAATTTATAACCACTAGATAAATAAACTATTTCCATTCCATCTCCACTCCACTCCCATAGCATGCATCCTGACAATTGATTTTTAGATCTACTTCAGACAAAATTGTATCGTAGTTCTGAACTTGCTTTTGATTGTAACAGAATTAAAATGATTACATTATCAGAAGATAAATTTAACTAGTTGAAAGGAAAGCAATGTTTTACACAAACTCCCGAAAGCATATAACCGAATCGTCAAACGAAATAATACAAGGATAAATTAGGACAAGAGATCATGCTGGATTGCAAGGATACATTATATGTATCACTGACATGAATAGAACAACAAACACAACAATATTGTAATGTTTATACGTTCAACACCTCCCCTTAAAGGTCAAATCGGTGTCAAGGGAAGGGAGAGCGCTGGGGACAGTTTGGCTGAATAGGGTTTGGCAAAGGGCCCTCGAAGCAGACAATACTCGGCTAACAGGTGTTCAGGTTTCCACTAGATTGCCTCTCCTCTTTGAACTGATTTATGTTCAGCTAATCCCTTTTTGACTTGACTGCAAGCCGAATGCTACTCCATCTTCATTCGATGTCGATCTGCAGAAGTGGGATAGTAAAGGAGGAAACGATATTTTGTTGTAGCATTTGTTAGATTACAATTAAGAACTAATATCCACAAGTATCACAACTTGAAGGTGACTATATAAAACAGAATATAGTATCTCTCAAATAATTTTTATTTGTATACGGATTTACTCTATATTCCATTTATTTATATACATTTATACATATCCATTTAGCCTCTCCTGTTAAGTTTCTCTCACTGCAACAGAAATTATAAAGACCTACGCCAACAAAAATTATGATAAATATAAATAAATAATATATAAGACTTATATTTTTAATTTTTTTTTTCTGAACCCCTATAATCCGAAATAAAAGAAAATTAATAAATATGTACATATAAGTATAAATATCTAATCATTCTCCTTTTACTGTAGCAGAGCATCATTTTAAGGAGACTTTGTAGTAATGAG
>NW_027106407.1:1015217-1020976 GCF_000696795.3 Halyomorpha halys | reverse complement strand
AATTAGCCATTGATAGATAACAATGAGCTGATATTCCTGTTTCCCCATTTCCTAGGCATCCTCTGCTAATAAAAATTATAGTAAATGAGTATCTAAACGTATCTACTGAATGGGACCAATACCCTTCATGGATATCATTCCTGGAGGAAGGAAGGATCCACCAATAACATAAATCCAGCCTTGAGGAAACGACTGATAAAGAAAAAAGTCAAGACGGACCCAACTTCCCCGTAGTCAGTTTACTAAGATAAAATGGCACGTTTTCAGGAGTGAACGAAACGGTTACTTCTATAATGCTTCACGTTAGAATCCAAGTCATTACTCCAACAAAACACTAGAAAGCTAATCTCAGCAACAGATATACCATTAGAACAATTATTATAAATTTATTTTGGTTTTTTAGTGCGGTTGTTAACAAAAAAATCTTATGCGATGCTCACATTACAACTTTCACTTACCCCTCTACATTGAATTGAAATTAATCCTCGCTCGTTTTTAAAAAAATATAAATATATTTTTACGTTATTCAATGTGACAATATTTTTCCGTCCTAATTTTCCAAATGAGCTCTGCAGTTAACAAACTAACTTCAATCACAACAGTTTTCCGAAAAGTACATTAAATAATATTTCTCGTTGCAAAATTTTCACATCTTTCTTTTCTAAAACTATGGCAGCTAACAAAAATAAATCAGTTTACTAAAATGTCCATTCTGTTCTGAATTATTTATTTACTGCTAAATTGTTATACAATCAATATTGAAAATACTAAGAATCATTCTATGAGTTTAATCATCTGAAAGGTTTATTTGTAGGTTAAGTGAAATTAAAAAATTAATTATTTAATAAATATGGTGACTAGAAAAGTATTAAAAGTGTTAAAAAATACTTTTTATTTATGCGTTTTTCGTCATTATCCGCTACTTTCTTCGGCTTTCTACGTTACACATTATTTTTTCTATAATATTGGACTTTGCCAACGGTATATAATAAGTGTATATTATAACTTTTATTACCAGAAATGAGTTTTCAAACATGGAAAAATTACTCTTCCTCTTAACTCCTTAAGTTAACTACTAAATCCTTTCATAGTTTATATTTATCCATTTTTCATTACATATAAAACATTTTTATGTACGATAGTTGATTATTCAACTATATCAAATAAACAAAATTTAATATTTAGGGAAGATTTTTTGAAAAACCCACATTAAAGAACTGCCAGACTATTTCAATAAAGAGAAGACCCAATTGTGCTTGGACATAATGAATTTAATGAAAATTGGTAGTCAGTCGATTTTAATCGAAAAAAAATTACTGCCATGCCTCTGGCATACGCCTGCCTTAAATACATCATTTCAGTTTCGTACGTCTTTTCACTTTTGAATTTGGCTGGTCTTACACACAAAACATTTTGTAATACTTTGGTTTTTCGAATCAGAGGACCTAAAAACGTGTACTTCTGTCTAAAACTCTAATTCAAAATTTTGTATGACCGCAATACTCTCCCATACTATACATATCATATGTAGGTATGAGCGTAAACATAGGGCGAATGACAAGAAAACGTTATGAACATACTATTTTAGTATTAATTAATATTAATAAAATACCACAGACGATTATATGTCAGAAGCTGTCAGCATATCCTTATAATTTAAACAAGAATTTAAAAATATATATATTACAATTCTTTTACTGAATAATTAAGCTTCCTGTTCGCGTGAGTAATTAGGCAGCTCTCGTCTTTTTTTCCAAGCAATTAACTATCTTTTCCTTTTTTTTTAATTTGCACGAAACTGAAGAAAACCGATTAAATCGTTTGTTTTAATAAATAACAAAATTGATAGAGTGTAGCGATTCTATGCATTCTAAATTAGAATCAACGTCCATGTAAAGCATATGCAGAAAACAACAAACTAACAATACAATAAATTAATTGGAGATAAATAATTTTAAAAAAAAATCAGAGAAGCAATAATCAAGTAAGGCGTTTATTTTGTATGAAGAATTCGGGTAAATACCGTTTAATATTGGCAAATATACTACAGCTAATTATTAAATTTTTGTAGTGTGGTTTTCTGGTATTCATAATAATTATTACCATTTTTTTTATAATATTAGTTGTTTTTCCTCTTTTCTCCCCCACCAATATAAAAAAGAGTTAACTTGATCTAATAAAATAAATAAATAAATAAATACACAGTGATTACCTCTATGTTTTTTCTATCCATCTAGACAAAATAACAGATATTTGTTATTAGCTTTGAATCTCATATTACACTTGCATCGATTCTTGTCCACATATTTCAAACTAAGATATAATATACAGGAAGAGGAATCGTTCGTAAAAAAAAAAAAAATTTAAATCTATCTGAAAAATTAGAAAAATACATTAACATTGAGAAAACTGCGTGTAATTAAAATTCAGAAATTAATAGTGCTAAATGCTTATATGAGTAATTTGGAGGCCAAATATTGGGTCAGAGAATAAGTATTTAAGCAGAATAAATACTTGGGAGATGGGGCTCGGTGGTGATATAAGATTATTCCGAAACAAAAGCAATTTCGTTGGACACTTATTGAGTACTGGTAGGTTCACAGTCATTGACGCTTCATCAAGCTTCAACCTGGTATGAAATTAAGAATTCTATTTCTTTGTTTTTACTGTTCTATTCGGTAATGCTGATCCTATTTCGATCATTTTCATAGTCAGATATATTTTGAAATATATAGTTTGTTCCACTAGTATAATGAAATAAAAAAAAATCGACCAGAGAGCAATGTGATAACAAATCATTCGTTCAGATAAAATAAAACAACATCAAAATCAACAAATCTTGGAACCTTTGATTTTTAACACACGATAATTATTTGAATGAATATTATAGTTCATCATAAAACATTATAAAAAAAAAAAAACCTTCGGCAAACCCAAAGGTTCAACGCTGTGGCACTTATATACCGCCTTAAACAGACCCCCACCGATGCTCTAATCCGCAAGATCAGCATTAACCCAAGCCTTCCATCTATGTCTAGGTTTGAATCTCTGACGTTCACCCGTCGGTTCAGCGCAAATTAATTTCTTAGGAATTCGTTCTTCAATACCTCATACTTTATATATTTATATTTTAACCGTCGTAATGTTACTAGTTACGTTAATATCAACAACCAGGTTTCAGGAAATAAGAATTGAACTGTGTAGATTTTCAACTAAGAGATGATAAGCATTATCCGTCTTTAGAGTTGTTTCATGAATTTTGTTAACGTGAGTTTTTTTACAGCGGAAATTTAAATGCCTTTACGATTCGAACGTGTTATCTACTATTATACTTTAGTTTTTGCGAGGTTCCTACTATTAACGAACAACCAGAGTTAAACCTTTAACTGTACGAATTATATTTTTAATGAGATATTTCAGTACTAATTAAAACAGGGAAAAAGAGAAACCCCTTGATGAAAACCAACAGGAACCTCAAACTTCTCTAAATAATAATTACTGGATCAAAGTTATATCTTGTATCAAACTTATTTTAGACATGTACATCCTTATAAGAGAACATTTACCTTCTGCGGTATTCAACTATTTTATAGCTACAATACTTGTATATTAAGCCAATACAGGTCTTACTGGTAAATAGAATCATAAACCTTTTTTAAAGCGACTTAATAATGTCGAACAACTCTGTTCTTTTTTAAGTACAGACTAAAATAAAAGTAACTTAGTACAAATACTTTAAATTTTACTGGTAGGTACCTTTTTTGGCTGATTCACACATAAGAGTTAAACGTGGCCCTGTAAACGTGTGGTAGGGATTAAGCTGACACGGACTAAGACGTTTGGACGTCGGCAAGGTGACAAAGGGCGGTGACTGAATGAAACCGGACAATGGCTGTTTTACTGCAGGCTCCTTCCTTAGGGATTATGGACCTATATCAAGGGATTACCTTAAGTTATATATTCTCATACACCTGGATCAATTTACAGCACCAACTCTAAACCTCCTGTTTATATCTCACCCGATAAAACTCTTCTCGGGACATAAATTCCGTCTATTTAGCAGGGGACTTTGATTTCCATTTGAGCTCTTTAAGGGTTTTTTGTTAAGTTACTATCGGCTTTGATTCGACTACTTCGCTTTGATGTTCTTTCGTGGAGTACTTTACAAAACATCATGAACACTTCATCCGTGTCGCAATATTAACTTTTTTTTATAATATAATCAATCGTTGTAAGATTTATTATGTTATATTGATTGTATTGGTTGTTAGAATAAGAAATTTTGTATCACAAAATATGTTGATTCTTTCATGGAAAATATATATTTTCATAATGTTCGTTACAGCTCATTATGGAATATCTCACAAAGAAAGAGAGGTTCAAGCAGTAAATTAAAAATATTTCTTAGGACTTATAAAGCTATAAAAAAAAAAAAAAAACTCATGACAATATTTTGAGGTATAAGAACACAAAAAAAAAAGAAAACAGATCCTAAATTGAAGAGAAAGAAATGAAACCCCAAACATAGGAAAAAATACACCAAATGGAACGTTGTACTCAGTTACGACAAACCCTACGTCCAAATATATATTAGGTATAAAACCATATAACATGTTCTTCAACAGCTCATCCCTGGTTTAAAAGAAAACAGAAATAGTAAACAAATTCATAAAAATAATAAAATCAAGAAATTTTAATTTAATAATAAAAACACACATGTAAAAGATATCAAGATAATTTATAACCACTAGATAAATAAACTATTTCCATTCCATCTCCACTCCACTCCCATAGCATGCATCCTGACAATTGATTTTTAGATCTACTTCAGACAAAATTGTATCGTAGTTCTGAACTTGCTTTTGATTGTAACAGAATTAAAATGATTACATTATCAGAAGATAAATTTAACTAGTTGAAAGGAAAGCAATGTTTTACACAAACTCCCGAAAGCATATAACCGAATCGTCAAACGAAATAATACAAGGATAAATTAGGACAAGAGATCATGCTGGATTGCAAGGATACATTATATGTATCACTGACATGAATAGAACAACAAACACAACAATATTGTAATGTTTATACGTTCAACACCTCCCCTTAAAGGTCAAATCGGTGTCAAGGGAAGGGAGAGCGCTGGGGACAGTTTGGCTGAATAGGGTTTGGCAAAGGGCCCTCGAAGCAGACAATACTCGGCTAACAGGTGTTCAGGTTTCCACTAGATTGCCTCTCCTCTTTGAACTGATTTATGTTCAGCTAATCCCTTTTTGACTTGACTGCAAGCCGAATGCTACTCCATCTTCATTCGATGTCGATCTGCAGAAGTGGGATAGTAAAGGAGGAAACGATATTTTGTTGTAGCATTTGTTAGATTACAATTAAGAACTAATATCCACAAGTATCACAACTTGAAGGTGACTATATAAAACAGAATATAGTATCTCTCAAATAATTTTTATTTGTATACGGATTTACTCTATATTCCATTTATTTATATACATTTATACATATCCATTTAGCCTCTCCTGTTAAGTTTCTCTCACTGCAACAGAAATTATAAAGACCTACGCCAACAAAAATTATGATAAATATAAATAAATAATATATAAGACTTATATTTTTAATTTTTTTTTTCTGAACCCCTATAATCCGAAATAAAAGAAAATTAATAAATATGTACATATAAGTATAAATATCTAATCATTCTCCTTTTACTGTAGCAGAGCATCATTTTAAGGAGACTTTGTAGTAATGAG
>NW_027106407.1:1014168-1015167 GCF_000696795.3 Halyomorpha halys | reverse complement strand
GATTGATCAAAACCGGTCTAAGGAAATGGATTTGCACTAATAATTTATAATTCAAAGTTGAAAACAAAATTAATTAAAAAAAAACTTTTTAAAGCAATAGTTATCAGTAAACATATAAATCTAAAATACTACGCCAGAAAGCAATAAAATGACATGAAAGTCTGATAATGATTTCAGGCATAAATTGGAAAACTTATGAACAACTATTGTGATTATTTACGTTCGTTAAGTTCTTGTTTATTTTTTTTCTGGGGGGGGAGGAGGGAGGGATCCTGTGCTATCAGGCGCTGTCGAGAGCGGCAAACTACTATACTAAGATATACTTAGTGAAATGTCTTGCGTAACTAGTCAGAAATAAGTTTCTCCAGCTAGATAGTTCAAGCTATATCAACCGAATTTTATGGGAATCAAGATTAATGAAAGTATTGAAAAATTTGAACTAAAGAAATAGTTTCCAACAGATTAGTTGTCATAAATCTTAAAAGTACTTAATTTGAATAGTTTTTCTATATGTTCCTTAGATTTCAATGGTACCCACTACAATTTCTATATAACTGAAGGAATGAGTTAATACATTCTATATATCCATCTATAATACCGATAGAAATATAGCACTGAACTAATCTTTGATAGTTTATAACGCGTCAGTTTTGCGTGACATGACTACCAAACTTAGGGGTATTTAAAGCATACTGCGGTATTATTAAAATGAATTTAAAAGAATTCAACCCAATATGGCACGAAAAAATGTTTAATTTACCAACTAAACGTCACAAGTTAGCATTAATAATTCACTGGATTCTAACAAGCACGTCAGAAATATCATGCCGCATTACAAGCTAAAGCTACACCGTACATGCTTTAACTTTTCCTTTCTCCCTTTTCTAAAACGTTTTTGGAAAACACCTGTCTAAATAGCATTTGTAAGCAATCCTGGAGTATTATTTTTTGGATTTCTGAGTATAATTAAGCTCTCTGAGTTATTTTTTATCACAATTT
>NW_027106407.1:1013624-1014118 GCF_000696795.3 Halyomorpha halys | reverse complement strand
TAAATATGGGAATAAAACTTTGTAGACCATATATCCTTATGGTCTGCAATATATTACCCTATAAAACTACTTAAAATAGAAAATTGGCCACATGTATGTATACATCCTGTTCTCCCCTATGTGCTTTGGTGTAGATTTATAGAGAAGGTCCCTTACAAACTATATTCAACAAAAAGTCAATCAGGGTGATTGAAAAGAAGATGGCCTCGAGACCTTCTAGTGTACAAATATAATTGGAGTGCTACCAATGGGTAGTTTCTGTATCACTTCATTTTGATCTTACACCAAATTTACTTAATGTATTTTTATATGCTAAATACAGCCGTAAATAGCAATAATTAAAAGTATATGAATGTTTTTTTAATATATTTTTCTAGAAATGAAATAATAGTAACATTTCATTAACGATTGTAATTAAAATCAACAGGGCCCAGATGCAGTTCCCACATAAATATTTACTTAGGGGCGTAACTGGATTAATTATAAAGCAGTTA
>NW_027106407.1:1010579-1012210 GCF_000696795.3 Halyomorpha halys | reverse complement strand
GAAAAAGATGCAAATATTCTATATTTAATATAAAATATTCCATATTTTAAATATGGGAATAAAACTTTGTAGACCATATATCCTTATGGTCTGCTATATATTACCCTATAAAACAACTTAGAATAGAAAATTGGCCACATATATGCATACATCCTGTTCTCACCTAGGTGCTTAGGTGTAGATTTATGGAGAAGATCCCTTGCAAATTATATTCAGCAAAAAGTCAATCAAGGTGAATGTTACTGTTGGAAAATTTGTTCTAAACTTCCAATCCATTACAATAGACTGATCTACATGATTACAATAAAGTCTGCCTGGACATGCGGAGTTGAGCATTGGGACTCCACTAAACCTTCAAATTCCTCTTGTATGCAATCCTTACAATCCAAATCCCTCGTACAATCCTTAATGCTCCTTACTTTGTCACAAATGAAATCATCCATTAAGAGTTACATATATAACCGATTTAGCCCAAATCTTCCTTCCATTATAAACTCCCTTACCATCAAAAACCCTTTAGTTTCTAACCTTGCTTCTTCTTCTATTCCTGACAATCCTCCGAGCCGCTTGAAAAGAAGATGGCCTCGAGACCTTCTAGTGTAGAAATATAATTGGAGTTCTACCAATGGGTAGTTTCTGTATCACTTCATTTTGATCTTACACCAAATTTACTTAATGTATTTTTATATGCTAAATATAGTTGTAAATAGCAATAATTAAAAGTATATGAATGTTTTTTTAATATATTTTTCTAGAAATGAAATAATATATTAAAATTCCATTAACGATTGTAATTAAAATCAACAGGGCCCAGATGCAGTTCCCACATAAATATTTACTTAGGGGCGTAACTGGATTAATTATAAAGCAGTTAGGCTAACAAAGACAACAATGACAAAGTAAATATGGCTGTTTTACGGTGGCACGGCGCCGGAGAGCACATCTGCTTGCTGCTTAATCGGATGAGAATCTGTGTGTAGTAAACTGATTTTAGCAACCACATGTCCGTTTACTTTACCCTGAAACTGATCTTTTCTATATAACAATTTTATAGCGATCATTAATCAATAGAATTTTTAAAAAACATAAGATAATTTCGAAATGATAAACACGAATAGTTTCCTTTAAAATAATTTCAGAAAGAAATAACTTATATTTATACCTATCATCTAAATTTCAAATGATAATTAATTATTTTTTATTTATTGTATTTCATTTTTCTTAAGAAAACAGGAGTAAGACAAAATTTTCTTTAAATATTTACAAAGAACAAAATCATCGAGCTGGATATATTTATCAGTTTTGGGTAAAAATTAATTTCAATTATAATTACAAGTAAATTAATAATTTACAATTGCAACTACTTAATGAAATACTATTATTATAAATTCCAGTCCGTATTTATAATTACAAGTTGAGTCAGAATGATTAGAAACATATGTAATTCCAATTACATTTTGCTTAAGAATTCCAATGAAGTTCATTATTGCAGAGTATATTGTCATGTATAATACTTTTAATATAGACATTTAAATTAAACTCTTACGATTGTAATTAAAAATAATTACTACACCTTAAAAATAGGTTAATTCTGAATTACAAATAAGTACAGTCATTAATTGCAAAAAAAA
>NW_027106407.1:1000485-1002824 GCF_000696795.3 Halyomorpha halys | reverse complement strand
CATTAACGATTGTAATTAAAATCAACAGGGCCCAGATGCAGTTCCCACATAAATATTTACTTAGGGGCGTAACTGGATTAATTATAAAGCAGTTAGGCTAACAAAGACAACAATGACAAAGTAAATATGGCTGTTTTACGGTGGCACGGCGCCGGAGAGCACATCTGCTTGCTGCTTAATCGGATGAGAATCTGTGTGTAGTAAACTGATTTTCGCAACCACATGTCCGTTTACTTTACCCTGAAACTGATCTTTTCTATATAACAATTTTATAGCGATCATTAATCAATAGAATTTTTAAAAAACATAAAAGATAATTTCGAAATGATAAACACGAATAGTTTCCTTTAAAATAATTTCAGAAAGAAATAACTTATATTTATACCTATCATCTGAATTTCAAATGATAATTAATTATTTTTTATTTATTGTATTTCCTTTTTCTTAAGAAAACAGGAGTAAGACAAAATTTTCTTTAAATATTTACAAAGAAAAAAATCATCGAAAAACATCCTGCTGATTATATTTATCAGTTTTGGATAAAAATTAATTTCAATTATAATTACAAGTAAATTAATAATTTACAATTGCAACAACTTAATGAAATACTATTATTATAAATTCCAGTCCGCATTTATAATTACAAGTTGAGTCAGAATGATTAGAAATATATGTAATTCCAATTACATTTTGCTTAAGAATTCCAATGAAGTTCATTATTGCAGAGTATATTGTCATGTATAACACTTTTAATATAGACATTTAAATTAAACTCTTACGATTGTAATTAAAAATAATTACTACACCTTAAAAATAGGTTAATTCTGAATTACAAATAAGTACAGTCATTAATTGCAAAAAAAAACAAAAATAAATTCAGTATATCTAATATTCGACATTAATCAAAGAATAAGAAGATTTTAATTAAAAGAAAGTTATAGTTAGTTACAAAAAAAATTAATGGTTTTTCGGCATCGAACCTTCGGGTTCGTTAGGCCTTCATTATTATTATTATTATTACAAAAAAAAATAATAGTTCACTACTTCGGATTGCATTTCATCATTCCAAATTTGTTAGGAAACCCGAGAATATTTTTAATAGAAGTGCAAATGAGACTTTTCACTTTCATTTATTACAAATATAATCATGAAATATGTCCAGACGTTGGGAACACATTCCTGAAATATTGACATTGTTATTTGTTTAAATAAATAAAGAATGGCAATAGAAAATAGTTTTTTCTAGCTGAATCATAATCTGTAAGTATTTTATTTTATTCTTTTTTTATACATTTCTGTATAACATACCGATAGAAATTGGTATTTATTCAAATATAACTATTTTAGATAATTAATTAATTTTATATATTTACTTTTATCTCTCCCAGATGAAAACATCTTATATTTGTATTTTAAAAACTCCAACTACCTCTGTGGCAAATCCCAAAAAAACCCTGACGTTGATGATGAACGAGATGTAACCTTAGCTACAATCTACCTGATGATAATTTAATAACATCATTATAAAGTGACGTCAATGGGAGAAAATTGTGAAGCCCGATCTGAGGTTGTAATGAGCAGTTTTCAATAACTGATTTGTTTGGAAATTTCCAGTAATCGTGTTGTGTTTAAAAAAAAAATTAATCGCGAAAATTGTTAAATATTTTGATAATAATAATTATAAAGTGTTAAATATAACATAAAGTGTTCCATTTCTATTTGCAAGGAGTGGGAACAACAAAAGCCGGATACAATTCCCCTGAGATAAGAGAAGGATAAATGTAGCAAGCAACTCTCCCCCCCTAGCCCAACTAATGGTTTTACACCTTACTCTGGCACTGCTGCCGAAATTGAAACTATTTGTCATTCCAAACATCTCTTTCTTCCTCCTGCCTTACACAGGCGTTTTTACAACCAAGACGTATGGGTTCATCGCTGAGCAGAGAATGAGTTAAGAAGTAAAATTATCACCAAGATACCTTATTCCTTATTTTCTCCAGTTTTGAAAAATAAGATTCCTAAAAAATTGGTAAAAATTTAATTAAATTTTTAAATAAAACTGACATTAAAATAAAGTATAAAAAATTTATTATAACATTTTAGATAAACAATAATAGAGACTAGAATACAGATTCCAAAACGGAAACCATACAGTTGAATAATGTCACACAGTTCTTCACAAATGTCAAGAAATATGAGAACATTTTCAAGGAATCTAACATTATTATTTATCAGTTAATTAACAATTACACAATAGTGACATGTCTCTAGATACGAGTATCCTGTTACGATTTTCCTGTATGTCTTTTCAATTTATATAAACAATTCTTATTGTTAAT
>NW_027106407.1:997015-1000435 GCF_000696795.3 Halyomorpha halys | reverse complement strand
ATCATGAAATATGTCCAGACGTTGGGGACACATTCCTGAAATCTTCTCATTGTTATTTGTTTAAATAAATTCTTTATAGACAATAGAAAATAGTTTTTTCTAGCTGAATCATAATCAGTAAAGTATTTTATTTTATTATTTTTTTATAACAAAAAATGTTCAACAATGGACATTCATGACCAAAATAAAACGCTTCACTTATTCCAATTCAGTTATAATTCTTATTCACTGAATGGAGCAATCCATTATAGAAATCTGCATAAATATTATTTAATTACATATTCAGATGTTTCACTAAACAAAAAACATGTTTTCAAACTTTCTTACCGCATGATACGCTCTCTTAAAATGTTATTCTATTAATTTTAAGTGATGATCCATTTTATAACTATGCAATTCCACGTGTTGGTGCTAATCTGACTTTGGGACATTTCTGCATAACATGCCGATAGAAATTGGTATTTATTCAAATACAACCATTTTAGATAATTAATTAATTTTATATATTTACTTTTATTACTCCCACGTGAAAACATCTTATATTTGTATTTTAAAAACTCCAACCACTTCTGTGGGAAATCCAAAAAAACCCTGACGTTGATGATGAACGAGATGTAACCTTAGCTACAATCTACCTGATGACAATTTAATAACATCATTATAACGAGACGTCAATAGGAGAAAATTGTGAAGCCCGATCTGAGGTTGTAATGTGAGCAGTTTTCAATAACTGATTTGTTTGGAAATTTCGAGTAATCGTGTTGTATGTTTAAAAAAAAATTCATCTCAAAAATTGTTAAACATTATGATAATAATAATTATAAAGCGTTAAATATAAAATAAAGTGTTCCATTTCTATTTGCAAGGAGTGGGAACAACAAAAGCCGGATACAATTCCCCTGAGATAAGAGAAGGATAAATGTAGCAAGCAACTCTCCCCCCCTAGCCCAACTAATGGTTTTACACCTTACTCTGGCACTGCTGCCGAAATTGAAACTATTTGTCATTCCAAACATCTCTTTCTTCCTCCTGCCTTACACAGGCGTTTTTACAACCAAGACGTATGGGTTCATCGCTGAGCAGAGAATGAGTTAAGAAGTAAAATTATCACCAAGATACCTTATTCCTTATTTTCTCCAGTTTTGAAAAATAAGATTCCTAAAAAATTGGTAAAAATTTAATTAAATTTTTAAATAAAACTGACATTAAAATAAAGTATAAAAAATTTATTATAACATTTTAGATAAACAATAATAGAGACTAGAATACAGATTCCAAAACGGAAACCATACAGTTGAATAATGTCACACAGTTCTTCACAAATGTCAAGAAATATGAGAACATTTTCAAGGAATCTAACATTATTATTTATCAGTTAATTAACAATTACACAATAGTGACATGTCTCTAGATACGAGTATCCTGTTACGATTTTCCTGTATGTCTTTTCAATTTATATAAACAATTCTTATTGTTAATAGAAAATTTTTCAACAGTATCAACTATTTCTTAAATTTTCTCTAAATTTTAACGCAAGTACGATAGTAAGTACCCAACAAATATAGAAAAAAAAATTTATAAAATCAAAATGACATGTGGTATACGCTCAATTATATAAATATATGTTTCGTAGCTAATAATTATTCTTAATCAAACAAAGATAATAGATTTTATAAAACAAATACTAAAGAAAAAAAAAACAACCAGTAAACACAATTTTAAATCAATAACATATAAATATGACAGTCTTATTATTACAATGAAGAATTATTTCATAACATTACATTTTAGTAAATAATGAACATTGATAATTATCTTTCTAAATTATCATTAAAATTTAATATTACTTAATTTAAATTTTTAATTATTTGAAAAATTGTTGGAAGATAATCCAGTCGGCGAAGAAAGGGACAAAAATAGCTAAAAAAAAATTAATTTCTGAAAAAGTGGATTTAGCCCTGATGAAGCCCTGCAAAGTGGAGCGACACGTTAGTTACTAATAAATTTTTTCTTTTGCTATTTTTTGTACCATACTCTACTGCCACTCGGACCATCTTCCTATATTAAATGAAATATTTATCTTCCAATTTTAAAAACAAGTACAATATAAAATTTTTTTCTCCAACAGTTCGATTGTTAGTATCTTTATATTAACTTCGGCGTAATATAAGTTGTTAGAATATTTCTCCAAAATAACATTAGGATTTTTCTGATGTGCTAGAGTTCAAACATCCCTATAATTAACTAAATTATTCATTTTTTAAGTTTTTCATTGGCGCGATAGACCGTGGAGGTCTAACGCGTTTCCTGACGTGGTTTTCATAGGGTGGGTTCGTCACTCCCACGCCTATTTTTGTGAGTCCCACCCATTGGCTAACGGGCCGCACAAATACTCGGGGGGGGGGATTGTGAGTGAGTATTACATAATTTTATGCTTGAAAAAATCCCGGTTAGGGCCGGGCTCGAACTCGCAATCTATGCGCACTCAATAGTTTTTTTTTAGATTATCAACTCAACTATAAATAACATCATTTATTTAATTATTGGTAACCTACGCAACCATGCTTTATATCCAGAGGCGTAACCATTACACATCGGAGGCAGCCTAAAATCGAAAGTAATTAATTAAAAGAAAAATCAATTGAGCCGGCCTTAACAAGAAAAGACAAACTGATCACCTCCGTAACAGGCGGCACTCAATTCCCCTCACCCTAGGCTACAAGCTATTAATATTGTTAAAAAACACAATAAATCTGGACTCCCTCAAAAACTATTTATAAGGAGGTGCTGCTTGGGCTATAGATCAGTACCGCTATCAGTCAACATAATCACCTCTCCCTCTGGATATCCATCTCCCGTCTCGTCTTGGCTATTTCCCACCCTTCCAGAAACAGCCAACATGTGTTCTTTTACATGTCTATTTAATCATTTAGGACCTTTTGAATGTGGAAATTCGTATAGCTATTTCATAAATATACCGTATTAAATATAATATACCAAAATATTAAGTAGGGAAAAAAATATATCAGAGGGAAGGTGGTACTAAATTATATTTTAAGTGAATGTAACTATCCTATTCCGTTTGAATATATATCATTATTCTGGGAGGATTCCCAAACTGTGAAAGCATATTGAAGGTCAGCTTTAGGAAACAAAGGATTCCAATTCTTTAGTAAGTAGAAGTCTAAATTGGTTTGTAAACTTTTGATGAGAAACTATCTAATATAGACTCTAAACTAAAAAAAAAAAATAATTATAATCTTTCCTAAAAAAAGAAAAACAATAATAAAAACAGACGTTAACGTTGATGTAAAATTTAAAAATAATTAGGGAAAACAAAATTTAAGACCATAATGAATTAAAATAGGGTTTCGCTTATTATTTGTTAATATATATAGCATATAATTTAAGATAAGAAAA
>NW_027106407.1:995207-995560 GCF_000696795.3 Halyomorpha halys | reverse complement strand
GTTCAAACATCCCTATAATTAACTAAATTATTCCTTTTTTCATTGGCGCGAAAGTCAGTGGAGGTCCAAGTCCTCGCACGATGTACTTAAGAAATACATCGCGCGTTTCCTGACGTGGTTTTCATAGGGTGGGTACGTCACTCCCACGCCTATTTTTGCCACCCATTGGCCCCACAAATGCTCGGGGGGGGGGGAGGATTGTGAGTGAGTATTACATAATTTTATGCTAGAAAAAATCCCGGATAGGGCCGGGCTCGTACTCGCAATCTATGCGCACTCAATAGTTTTTTTTTTAGATTATCAACTCAACTATAAATAACATCATTTATTTAATTATTGGTAACCTACGCAAC
>NW_027106407.1:983692-994335 GCF_000696795.3 Halyomorpha halys | reverse complement strand
GAACAAAGTCGCCATTTTGGAAAAATATTAAAGCATCTTAATACGGATATAAGAGAAGAAACGAAAATGATTAAATTAGTCACGTAAGTGAAGAGTTATATGGAAAATTGATTTCCATTAATGTATATTGATCATGTATTTTTATATTTAATTCCGTGCATGCATGTATTTATATCCTATTATTATATTTGCTCAGTTCTGATTTCAAAATCAGATTAAATTTTACCTATATTAGATATTTATGTACATATATTATTACTAAATTTTATAATTAATCCTGTTAGTAAGTTACATTAATAGAGGAAATATATGTAAAGAATTATAAGAAAATAATGAACAAAAAAAATTAATAATAATAAATATGGGGAAAAGGACAAAACATATATTACTACCTCGTTTTTAGATTAATTATACTTTACCTATGCATATTATAGATCAAAATAGTACGGTGTGTTTGTAGGAACCCAGTTGGGCAGCACAATTTTTCAATGAAGTGTTTTTCTCTTCTCTTAGCATTTTTAACAGTTTAACAGCATTGCCTTTCTTTGTCTATTAATGAAGTTTAAACAAAATAGTTTTAATATTTACTATGTTTAATTTTGAATATTTTAGAAAAACAAATGAACATATGAAATAAGTTTATGCGCTTGTATTATCTGAACTTTCCTTATTACTTCAGAGGTTAAGTAATATTCTCTCATCGCATTACCTTTTTGCAATACTGAAAAATATTTTCTTCAAGCGGCCGAGTTAAATTTATTATTCTTAATAAACAATGCTTAAATATAGAAATTTTAGAAGGAACATCTAAGGAAAGTAACAACATTCATTCTTAATGTATTGTACCTCATTCTACATGAACATAAAGGCTCTGTTGGAGGTATTAATTTTTTTTTTTTAATTATTTATTTATTGATATTTACAAATAACAAAATATCCAACTAGTAAATCTGTTGTTGTTTATGTCCCAATGGCATGATACAGACTTGTGGAGAAACCACCCATTGATAGAAATCCAAAGATTAATTAAAAATAACAGCAATCAACCCAGTATATCAATATACTATAATGTCAACTTTCACAACATCCTCCAATCATACCTTGCTACATCCCAATGGGACGTAATGGAATTGAAAAATTCCATTTCCAGTCAACGGTCCATGAAACCGTTACACTTTAAATTTGTTAGCTTCGCAAAATGGGGGTTCTGCAACTTTCAGTGTGCTGTTTTATTTCACAGTCAGTGTTCCGAGGGCCGTATTTGCGCTGGGGTTTATGCAACTTCTGTGTTCTTTTCTATGAGTCGACATCATGCGTTTAAATCTTACATGTCTTCTAGAACAATCTTTTTATAAAATAAAACCCAAAAATTGTTTCAAAAATTAAATCCCAAACGCAACTTAAAAAATTAATAAATGAAAGTTTTTAAAATTAATGTTAATATAAAAGAGCAAAATCTCAGAAAGAGAGAAACAAGCTGGAATATTTCAGGAACTAAGCCTTAATTGATTAAAATACAAGAAGGAAGATATTACGGATGGCAGTTAAAAAAGGTGTCCAAATAGCAGAAAATCATTTATTCGACACCAATGTTTCGCTTCATCTTGCAGAGCTTCATCACGACTATTAAAAAAATATACAAATATCGTAAAGTATGGCACAACTATAAGATTATACATACAAAGTTATACTAAAAATATCTAAAAAATGAACATAGAAAATTATATAAATTGGATTGAATAGAAAAATATTAATAACAATGTGTAATGTATTTTTTTATTAATATTCATATTTTTCTTTTAATTTTATATTCTTTAATTTACTCTGTTATTCTTCAGATATTGTTTATATAATTTTATATGTATAATCTTTTATTTATACTTTACAATGTTTGTTTTTCGTTTTATTAAGCACCAATGAAGCCCTGAAAGGGGGGCGAACCGTGTCTAATTTGAGCACCACTTTTTGACCACCACCCGACACATCTTCCTTGGCCAGCTTTGTTTTTGGAATAGTCCTATTATATGGTTAGGTTTTTAGGACAGTCTCATAACTCTAGACTTTATGCCCGTAAAGGGTTGATTAGTACTTTATAGATTTACTTTGATTTCCTTTTACGCAAAACCTAACTGGTGGGAAAAAAATACGCATAAATTTAAACATATTAGATATTTTATCCTCTAACCGTTCAGAAAAAAGACATTTCCAACAGTCATTAACGAATCCAACAGTAAAACAAGAAAAATAGATTAACGATTTTATCCGATAGGTTCCTAATGCTTTTAAAATAAGTTGGATCAAATATAAAACACAACAAAAGGTCGTCTGAATAAATTTGTATTTTCATATTAGGATTATATCTGAGAAATACACAATTGGGTGCAGTTTGACAGAAACCTATTAGATAAAAAAAAAAACAAACGATGAAGGGTCTTTAAAATATAATTTATTTTTTAATCAGGGAAATATTCGATGCTCGATCGTTAGGAATGTGTGAAAAAGATTGAATTGACAGATCGTTAATCATAACGATTCTACCCCATTTGCATACTGTTTTCAGTCGGGATTATGCACGTACGGATATAATGGAAAACTGCCCCACTCCGTCGGACAAGGGATTGCTAAGCCAACAGCTATTATATTTCGACTCTAATAGGGAAGTGAGAGGCTGGACATGATAAGCACTTTGTAAGGAATTTATGTCCTATAAAGTATACATCTTTATCCAAGCATCTATATTAGAGTTATCAATGACTCAAAAGATTGTATCCCTCTTTAGCATAAGTATCTGAATACAACTAATAAGAAACGACGCCAAAACACCGTATAATCCCTCCTTCTCGATGTTAAGCCTGAAATATCGACAAAATCGGCGTTGATACAAAATTGTATTGGATACTTATCATAGTTAGTTTTATAAGAATGATATTTTTCAAGATCTTTATAGCTCTATGGGGTAATCATAGTGAATTCATGCGTTTCATTCATAACCCATAATTCATACCCTTGAAGCATAAAATAATCCACGGTAATTTGCAAGGTAACAGTTGTGACACATTAAATATGCGCCACTTTTCCTAAACGAGAAACTTAAATATGTGTTACGTGGTAAAATCCATTGTACAGTTCTGTTTTTTCGTCTAACAAGATCTCATTGTTAACAGGTATGTGAATAAATATATTGTACAATAAAGAAAACAGTATTGATCCTTTAGAAACCCATATCAGACAAGGAATAGATGAAATGGCTCTAAAATAATATTATAATAATATTTTAAGATTTTTTTTTTATAATATTTTTTTTTTCAAAAACACAACATTGATTGATGACCCATTTATTGCGCCAAGTCCCTGTTTCGAAAAATAGGAATTTATATATTTTATAGTAGAAAATGGCATGAAAATTAATAATAACGCTACATAATATTTAACTAAATGAGGTGTATGGTCCTAAAACATGGTTTTCTTTCATATTTAGATTTTGAACCCATTCCTGTGCCGTCCCAGATGAGGGATAGTATCAATAGTTCTTCGATTTTCACTCTTTTGTTTTTTCACCACTTTGTGTTTTTATAATTACAGGCTTCATTATGGCTAAATGAGAACAAGAAACAATAACGCTATAAGAATATACACACGAAGTTGTCAAATAGATGATTAATATGAAAAGGGGGAACGTAGTAAACTAAAAAAATTATAAATTTATATGAATATAACATAAACTAGAAACCAGTACAATAATAAGTGATGGAATTGTAAATACTAATTTTAAAAGTTAATATTTCACTATTTATTACTTCAGTAATAAATAGTTAAATATTAACATTTTTAAAAATTTATTTATTGACATTTACAACTGTATTTACATAAAAATACAGCAAATAAAATTGATGTTAGATTATAAGGATATGATACAGCCCTGTAGAGACTCTAATCATATTTCTACACTAGAAGTTCTTGAGGCCATCTTCTTTTCAGAGGATTGGAAGGGATGGAAGAGAAAGCAAGGTTAGAAACTAGTAGTTTAGGATGGGTAGGGAGTTTATAATGGAAGATTTATGTCTGGTTCGGGCCTTATCAGTTATATATGGAACATTAAGGTCTTTATGGATGATTTTATTTGTGACAAAGTAAGGAGCATTGAGCATTTTACGAAGGATTTTGGATTATAAGGACCGAACACGAGAGGAATTCGAAGGTTTAGTGGAGCCCAAAGTTCAACTCCGTTTATCCACATAGGCCTTATTATAGTCATGTAGATCAGTCTTATGTAATTAATTGGTAGTTTAACAGTTTGTCTAGTAAATTTTGTAATGGACGGAATCGACGTGTAGTCTTTTCAGTCTTATATGGGGATAAATAATTACATATGTAAAATAAATTTGTATATCGTGTGGTAGGAATAATAACAAATACTGCACAATCGAATTTCTTTTACAATGTTTCTATAATTTTCTCATTTAGCCCTCAATAAGCCACCCCCAAAGTGGAGCGCAACGATAGTTACTAAGAAATAGTTTTTCTGCTCTTTTCGTTCTTTTCTTGACCGCAACCCGAGCCATCTTCCAACAAAAGAAAATGTTTATTATTACAATATTTGTACAATGTCCACTTCATTAGCAATCTTCTGGAATAAGAGAGCATTAGACGGAAACAGGCAATTAGGAAGACGCCTTGCAGATGAGACAGACTATCGAAAAGCGAGGGGTGAAGAAGGTATGTAGATAGAGCCATGTGGGGTGCTAACAGATGTAAGGGCCCTAGTCGCAGGTAGTGCGCAGGTGCTCCTTTATAATTAAATAGCCCTAATCGCTGTTTTTGTTACCTTCACGTCTTTATTAGGCTTTGGCCCTTCCTATAAACTATCATCCTCTCCCGAGACAGTTAGATGAATCTATTAACTAGCAAACCAAACTACTCTTTTGTTACCAAAGCATCTATTCAGGTAGCCGCTTCACCATTTTAAAGTACTATACACTATTCAATCCCCATTACAGTGATGATAATAGTGAAGAAGTAAGTGTATAGAAAACACAAAATAATAACTGTCCTGGTGGTTTGATGTAGATCCTGCTGAACAGCACTACTTACATCCTTCTCCCGATGAAAATAAATTAAAACTAATCAAGCAATACCGCTTAACCTGTTGTTCGGACGAACCAATGAAAAAAATATATATAACTACATCTTCCATCAATATTAAGTTTTATATAGCATTTTATTATACACCTTTATTTAACCGGCTTTCCCGCTTAACTGATCATGTCTCGGTCCCGACGAAGATCTAACTGAGGTCCATTAACGTCTTGGTCACATTTTACAGGCAATAACTCGCTGATGACCTTTCTTGTAATTCTTTCTACACATGATACAATTGTATCCATGCATTTCAATATCCTCAATGCCATAACATCAATTATATTTATAAAGATCAGATAAATTATGCCGCATTTGAATTTTTATATTTTTACTTTTTCGATGATAATTCACAGCTGACATGATAAACAAAAGAGGAGGGTAAAACTAGACCCAAGAAGTAATGTGTCCTAGATTTCACTTTAAATATGAGCTTGTACAGACATATTCGTGGTAGGTAATATTCATGTAAATTATTAGGAATTTTCCACTAAATTTTGTTTTCATTTAACCTGCAAGATTTTGCAAGTTACACCAAGTTTCGAAGTTGATGCATTAATTTTACTTAATTTCAAAATGGCTGAAAGTTTGCTAATAGCCTGGTAACAGAAATATTCATAAACTACGAAACTTGGTGTGACTTATTAAAAAATCTTGCCAGTTAATTGAAAGCACATATATACAGTTTTTAAATGTATAAATTTTATATATACCACATTTTTAGTAACTCTGAACTTTTAATTTTCAAACCGTAACATAGCAGTTTATACTAGTATCCCAATAATCCATTTCCTAACTAATTAATATCAACAACGGAAGTCAAGAAATGTGCATAAAAAATATCTTCACCAACATAAGCTATTTATCCGAGCAAACATTTTAATAATCTATTTTAGAAAAAAATTAAGAATTGTTCTGTTCTCATTTTAAGAGGATAAATTTCAATTCCATAAAGAATAAATGTAAGTCTGATTATTTATATAAATTGTTTTTTATGGAGAACAGGCACAAACTGATTTATCTAAAATAGTAAAGTAATAAACGTTTCTCCCAATTAAGAGCCCTTTTATTAATTTATTAATCAATTTTTTTTCCAATTTATTCTAAGGTACTTGATTATTCCTTGAAGAAATATTGGTTACAAACAAGAACAGTGTTTGGACACAGATGTATTTTTTTCCGCTAACCGAATGATATAATAACATATTTATTAATGATTAAAAAAAAAAAAATTAACTAATCATTTCAACAAACATATTACACATATTGTTTATTTAAATCAATTTCTTTTATCATTTTATTAAAAATAATTTATATTTGACAGTTATATAAACATAATTTGTAAAATTACAATGTAGTGTGAAACTAAAAACCATCAACATGAGACAGTAAAACATAAAAGAGCCCACAAATTATTACTCATTTCTCATATGCAAGTGTTAACAGATGAAA
The DNA here is from genome assembly GCF_000696795.3 of Halyomorpha halys. Taxonomy (NCBI): domain Eukaryota; kingdom Metazoa; phylum Arthropoda; class Insecta; order Hemiptera; family Pentatomidae; genus Halyomorpha; species Halyomorpha halys. The sequence goes on along the minus strand of NW_027106407.1, from coordinate 987,747 downwards.
AAAGAATAATGTTGGTGAAACCTTGTACAAACAATACTCAACTAGATTACATAGAGGTACATTTCCGCTCGTACGAGGGAGATTAGTTTTATCTGTCAGTGTTGGCTGCATATCTCTTCCCACCACGAAATCTCCATTACTGTCCCTTAATTCATTTATTTATTGGTACACAATGACTTCGTCGATTTGATGAGCATCATTTGTACATCAATCATGAGAACATTATTAACAAAATTCTATCATTTGATACTAGTATATGCACTCTTCTAATACAAGAAGTAATCATAAAATGACACTAAAATTATTAATGTATTATTATTCATACGTTAGAGTAAAACATGATGTAAATAAAAATTGAGAAGAAAAATATGGGTTGTTCCACAAAATAGTTTTTTCTTCAAAGAATTAATTAGTAAATACAGTATTAATAATTATAACACGATTATAAACATTCACAGTGAAGTTAGTTAATTTGACACCATCTTTGTGTCAGTTTTGTTCAATAATTAAATTAATATTATAAAAAAAAGTATATTGACTGAAGATGTTTTTCCATTTTTTGCAAAATGCCTGATATATTAAAAAAAGTTAACTATTTCTGGCTTTCAACCTTTAATTTTCTAAAACTTCAAATAAAGTTAGATTCTAATAAAATTAATACATTGTATACTTTATAAAAAAATAATAATAGTTACCAAAGGTGCCCATAGAAATGGAATGAGAGAATGTTACATAGCGAAGGGTTCAATAAGTGGTAATTTTGGAGAGTCCTTAGGAGGCAGTTGTGAGAAAAATAAAATAGAAAATTATGAATAATTATTTTTGTTGCCCGTAATAAACATTTTTTGTGGGAGCAGTGCACTCCTGTAATCATATATTCATTTTAAACAATTAAATATTTTCAATTAATTTGTATATTTAATTACATATTTGTAGTTAAATAACGTGTTTTTTCACTGGTTCCATAACTTTTTTTTTTTTTATTGGCTAATTTCGCTTTTCGTAACAATCACGACACTGTTTTCTGTAGATAATATTGAATTAAAGATATGTAATATACAAGCTGCACCAAAAGTATTACATATGATAGAAATAAAATAGTTTTCTTTTAAAATTAAAAGTATAAATGAAGCTAAAAATATTTATTAATAAACCAAATAATCTCCATAAAAGTTTAAGACGAAGAATACATATTAATATTTCATATTCATTAATACTGGATAACAAAATATGATAATGATCTTTTAAAAATATTCATTATGCTATTAAAATTGCTATTGACTTCCAACTTTAAAGCATATTAATCAGACTCAATTTTTATCAGGCACTTCATATGTATTAAAGTTTACTATAAATTTATAAGTAAACATTAAATGTAATTAGTCAAGGTAAAATAAAATAAAAATACTTTAATTAGCATTATGATTACATAAAAAAAATATTCTGTTGTGGAAATAAAAAAAAATGTTTAAGGGTGAGAAAATGCTGTATTGGGAAATAAGAAACTAACCAATTTGCTTCAAATGGTTAAGCAACGCTATTGCAGGGTGAGAAAGGTTGACTTTATTACGTAAGTTATATGATGATAAAATTGCTAAAGAACACCTGTCTGAATTGTCAAAATGTAAGGTAGTAAAAAACCAACAAATATGAATATATGAATCTAATTAACATAAATTATTTTAATCATAATATATTATAGGATACAAGTAGAAACTAGTAAATTGAAATTTTTACAATTAATGTTACAATAGAAAAGTACTAATTTTTACTTAAGAAAATAAATTTAAATTAAACCAGGCATTTTACAGAATATTTTTTAGGCATCAAAATAAAAAAAATATTTTTCGTGCAAGCAAAACTCTGGGAATGCATCTTATATCATATTTGGTTTGCTCCAAAAAAAAAAAATAATTGAAGGGAATAACCTTAGGAATTATTATAAATGAGTTTAGCGATTTTTTCTTCTTTTTAATTACATTCATAAAATAATTAATTGAAAATCATGATATATTACAAAATATATATCTATAAATAACGTCTATAAAAGAATACATACAAAATTTTTTTTGTTTCTTTTTACTTACGCAAGTAATATTATGGATTTATGTAAAAAAATAGACAGGACCAATCCGTGTTTATATTTTATTTATTTATTTTTATTCAATATACCAACGTTTCAGCCCAATCATGTAAGTCTTCATCTAAGCTAAAAAATTCAAACAAAAGTACATATTTTTCAATAAGTATATAAAATGTGATTTTTTGTAATTATGTCTGTATTAATTTTATCTGAATTATCAGTTTTTACATATTTTATCTATAATTTTCCCTTCTTATTTATCTTATTTTCATTTATTTTTTATTGATTTTTGTTTTAATTCTAACCTTGATGAAAGTGCATGTGATTAGACAGAATCATTAGTATATAAACAACATAATTGTTAAATAACTTCTGATACTAAACTATTTTAACTATAAAATGTGTCGACAATATAACATCTATAACTCCAGGTAGATTATTTGTATATTACAGATCAAAATAATTGTTGAAAATCTATAAACAAATAATTACTTTTTTAATATGTCAGGAAGGTATAATATAAACTTTTCTTAACGGATACCCCGGATCTTTACGGATAATTAAATAAATTTCACTTCCTGTATTACGGAAGTCCCCCTTTCGCTCAAGATCGTTTCAGAAAAATTTCGGTCGGAAAAAGTGATATAGGTATTCTTCAAAACAATGGCTGCAACAAATACCACTAGAAAGTTGATTTTTTTAATAATGTAAAAATACTTATTTTTGATTTTTTTCGGACTGATGAAGTATGACAATTTAACTGATGATATGTACATAATTCTATCATTTCATCTTTGTGTTCTTTTTAGATTCACCCATTTTTAACGGACACCTTCGTATAACGGGCAAAATTATTTTTTTTCTTATGTATCCATTGTTAGATGTTTCACAGGATATGGTCTTTCCCTGTTACGATAATACATCAGTCTTTGCGCTTTGCATATTTTGTTTCTTCATACTTGAAGTCTACTCATTTCAAAGTACGAAATATTTTTGGACAACGACGAAGCGAATATATTTTTATCTTCCTTAAGCAAAAGTTTATATTGTGTATTAATTTTAAAATGATTTATTTCATAAATTATGATTATTCTTCTGAAATATTATGATTGATTATGATAATTATAGTTTAAAGACAAAACAACAGCTTCTTGAGCAGAAGCATAAAAAAAGAATGGCAAAACACATCCTAATGAGAATGAGATTACCAGTAGAGCAAGATAAGAACTAAATTAACAATTTACTGCAACTGATAGCAGTCAGGCACATGAACAGTCCACAGAGCGGCCTAAGAAATCAATGCGTCCAGCTCCAATGGAAACGACAATAGGAGATTCCTGAGATAGGGAATGCATGGAATTGTTTATTACACCAGAATAATTAAGATAAAAATAAGAAAACCGTAAAGATGGGACGATAACAGTTATCGGAAGCATAAGCAAATTATAATTCCATATCTCCCCTGGTATATACTGCCTCCAGAGTTGTGGGCCGGATAAATTACATGGCTGATATTGCACACATATCTGATTGGAGCGGGAACATCAAAACAATTTCAAGAGATTTATAGTGTCCCTATATAGCAGTCCCTATGAATAACATCTTTCTCAATCAATAACTTCTCTCTATTCAATACACAGCTGCTTCGGCTGGACTCTTAGGAAATTTCACACCTGGATCAATTTTAAAATGAGAAAAAGTACTCATTAAACTACTAGTTATATTTTTAATATTACATTATAAACCGGCTTCTAAGATTTTTACGATCTACATAAATTATTTCTTTTTTTAATTTTTATAAAATATATAATTATGAACGCTCGTCATTAAAACTTCCTTCTTCGCCTATTAAATTAGTTAAATGAAAAAGTAAAAAATATCAAATTAATAAAAAAGTACCTTATTTCGTTTTTATTGAACTTTTTACTTCCGATTAAAGTTTAATTAGATACAAAATAATTTCCTTTATCAT
>NW_027106407.1:981417-983383 GCF_000696795.3 Halyomorpha halys | reverse complement strand
AACTCCCTAGATCCACTCAATTAAATTGTTCAGAAAAGAGCGAAACTGATATTACGTTATCATTTGTGATGTTTTATTGCATTCATTCAGAAAGGAATTCATTCGGTCCTGAATGGTTTTATCCGATTTATTAGGAGTTTTTTCATTTCGCCATATGCTCTAATGTCTTTGATTTCTTAAAATATCCTACTTCAAGATTATACGATAGTATCGATCCCTTCGAAGCAATATATTTTGACCAATGAGATATCAAAAGGGGATTTCGTGGAGAAGTGGCAAACCTCAATTTCGATTCTTAAATTCTTAGAACTAGAACTTTATTAAAAGTTATTCACAAAAATGAGAGGATTCAAAACTCGGACAGAGGTAGCTGGATGAGTTGGTACAAGTTCCTCTGGAACGTTAATTGGGCTCTGTGCTGGAAACATCTAGACAATGAAGGTTGAAACCCAAATAAGAAATATTTAGTTCAAAATATATAACTAATCAATTTTGCGGAATTTTAAGTATTTCATTTACCATTTTCAAATATACATTTCTGAAAAACGAAGTACAGTATTTTTGAAAATAAAAGGCCGTTTCTCCGTAAGAAATTTTTCGAGGATACCTTCCCCCACCTAACCTAGGTCTCAGAATATGTTTTACATTAATCTTGATAGACCTATCTCTTACTTAGATACTGTTTAATTACTTTAAAGGCTCATACACAATGTGTAAACACTATCGCACACAAAACGCTTGTTCGGAATTTGCAGACGTACCTATTCTTCAATGGTTTCATCAAGTCAACTAAGAACAACTTGAAGTCATGACATTAGAGCACTGTATGATTGAAAAAAACATACTCTTAGAGTTTATATTTTAAGGGATTTAATAGTTGACATTGTGGGGTTCTACAAGAGGATTTAGGAAAGTTTGAAAAAGTGGTTTTAAGCTAATTGAAACCTCTACTCACATACCATTGTACTCATTTTTGAAAAAAAAAAAAGTTACTTCGTTTTTCCACTGAAATCAGTTAAAAGTTAAACATTAATTATTGATAATTAGCAGATGGGGAGCCATAATAAATAGTTTGAGAATGTGAGAAAAATAGATTAACTTTGATGCATGAGGAAAAAAATATTAAATACAATAGAATCTGTTAAAAATGCCCAATAAGTGATAGTAAGTTTTTAATCAATACTTTTTTATTCATAAGAAATTCCAAGATCAAAATGCATTACGTCCATTTTCTGATAAAATTCATTTGGATTCAGAAAAAACTAATTTTAACTTGGACGTTAATTAGTTCGCAGTGAATAATAAACTACGAAGTTCTATAGCGATATGAAAAGAAGCAATATGATCCGGAATATTTCAGTCTTAGATTTATTACCTAGAATAAGTTACAATTTTCGGTGTAAAATTAATTTTATCAGGAAATAAACTAAATTAATCTTAATCTGGATAGATATTTATTATACCTATATTTGTTTTTGTGTATTTATGATTTATTAAACGATAAAACCTCGAAGTTTCATAGATTTCAGTACTAAAAAAATAGGAAAGAGAGTAAATTTGAATTATCAAAGAAATGTGCAACAAAAAGTATATCAATAATTAAATATAAAATAAAATTAAGTTTTTAAAAATCAGGCAGAACTAATACAGACGTTTGAAGTCGGATGAAAAAAATATTACGAGTTATCTCGAAGATTCTTGAGCAAAAGTGAAGTTAGGAGAATACTTGAAGAAGTTGAGATGAACTCTATACCAACTTGTAGCTATGGATTGAAAGGAGAGCCGCAAGACATGAATCACCCTATGACAACCTTTATTGCTTCCTTATCTCTATTGTCGCCCTATCACAGCAAGTCTCTTCTACCATACGCGGTCTTATTGGTTAGAGAAATAGTAATATTATGTATTGAAAATTATTTTAAACATTCCCACATTTCTTTAAAGTATGTTAGAAATAATCGTTAGA
>NW_027106407.1:976489-978457 GCF_000696795.3 Halyomorpha halys | reverse complement strand
ATTCATAAGAAATTCCAAGATCAAAATGCATTACGTCCATTTTCTGATAAAATTCATTTGGATTCAGAAAAAACTAATTTTAACTTGGACGTTAATTAGTTCGCAGTGAATAATAAACTACGAAGTTCTATAGCGATATGAAAAGAAGCAATATGATCCGGAATATTTCAGTCTTAGATTTATTACCTAGAATAAGTTACAATTTTCGGTGTAAAATTAATTTTATCAGGAAATAAACTAAATTAATCTTAATCTGGATAGATATTTATTATACCTATATTTGTTTTTGTGTATTTATGATTTATTAAACGATAAAACCTCGAAGTTTCATAGATTTCAGTACTAAAAAAATAGGAAAGAGAGTAAATTTGAATTATCAAAGAAATGTGCAACAAAAAGTATATCAATAATTAAATATAAAATAAAATTAAGTTTTTAAAAATCAGGCAGAACTAATACAGACGTTTGAAGTCGGATGAAAAAAATATTACGAGTTATCTCGAAGATTCTTGAGCAAAAGTGAAGTTAGGAGAATACTTGAAGAAGTTGAGATGAACTCTATACCAACTTGTAGCTATGGATTGAAAGGAGAGCCGCAAGACATGAATCACCCTATGACAACCTTTATTGCTTCCTTATCTCTATTGTCGCCCTATCACAGCAAGTCTCTTCTACCATACGCGGTCTTATTGGTTAGAGAAATAGTAATATTATGTATTGAAAATTATTTTAAACATTCCCACATTTCTTTAAAGTATGTTAGAAATAATCGTTAGATTATATTTATCATAGAAGATAACATTTTTTTAACTTTTATGTACCCACAAAAGAAATTAAGGTTGAGATAGAACTTGCAATGCCCAAGGAAGTGGATTATTAATTTGGAAGTCGTCAAATTTTTTGTGAATGTATATTTATTTTATTTGTAGGAATATGGTCAGGATGGCGGTAAAAAAAATGTACACACAATGGTAGAAAAAAAAATTAATTAAATTATTTTGTTCTCCTATTTTGTGTGACCACAACTTAGATCATCTTTGTACAACTAATTACATACGACCAACTAATAATTTTCCTATAAATTTATTTTATTACATTTTTGAATAAAATATAGATTGAGAACTTGGGATCATTTCATTGAAAAAAACATAACAAATAGAGTAATGCCTAATTGTTAAATGTTACCTATACATTTAGCATTAGCATTGGTACATTATTTCCTACTATTTGTTCTAATGTCCCTCTTATGTTATCATAGTAGTACACATTGTAAATTAAACTTTATTGTAGGAAATGTATTTTTCGTAATTAGTATAGAAGCCTCTATTATTGGGCCGATTTACGAACCCAAATTGTGGGTTGAATATCTAACTACTTTTCTAATACGATCCGGTATGCGTGAGTGAGGTAGTAACAGCCTTCACGACAGTAGGGCTAACAGTGTAATGACGGGCTTCTAGGTTTTACTTATTTCTTTTCTTCGATTCCGAACCCTCTTAACTATTTTTATGTATAATCTTATGTATTGCATTAAAGTATTAAGCTAAACAACTGAATTTGAAGCTTATTTTTTTAAGCTAGATTTTCTTTTGTAGACAAATACAATTATCTTGACTTGATAGTACTTCGAAAATACAGCTGAACGGTCACATGATTTTTTAATTTCCTATTCAATAACTAAGAATTATCTCTTTAGTTTTTACACACTGTAGTGTTGTGATTAGATGATGGTAAAACCTAAGACATAGATTATTCTTAATATTAATGAAGTCATGATTTTTGTTTGTCTTTTTTAAAAAGGAAATTAATTAATTGCTTTGCTTTGTTATTTGCTCAAATAGCAGAGTAGATATTATTGGAATCTTTAATTTCATGGTATATAAACTATAGTTCATCCTACTGTTGTTATTCAATACACCTAAACATGTTGGAAAATTCTTCCATTTCTTCACCGAAAAACGAAAATTT
>NW_027106407.1:954607-975924 GCF_000696795.3 Halyomorpha halys | reverse complement strand
TATAAAATCTAAATTACAACGTCTAATTGAGCTTATGAAATTATTCATGAAAAAATTATAGAATGTCTTATTTAGATAAGTTTATAAAACGACATAGATTATTATTAATATTAATGAAGTCATGAATTTTGTTTGTCTTTTTTAAAAAGGAAATTTCCTTGATTATTTGCTTTGCTTTGTTATTTGCACAAATAGTAGAGTAGTTATTATTGGAATCTTTCATGGTATACAAACTATAGTTCATCCTACTGTTGTTATTCAATACACCTAAACATGTTGGAAAATTCTTCCATTTCTTCACCGAAAAACGGAAATTTCTAATTCCTGAATGGAAATCGGCTTTCCACTTATTATCCTTCATTTCTCCAATTTTCCAAGACCTAATTGCTTCATTATAAAGTGATTTCACAGGGGGTAGTCCCCTCGGTGGGTGAAGTTTAACCGATTCCACGCCATCATAGTAAATTATCTACTTTACGAATAAAACAGTAAACAAAAAAGAGTAACGAAAACCTTGTTAGCATAATATTTTCCTGAGTAGCCATATTATCCTGTCTAACCACAATAGCATGTGGGTACACTTTTTATCTTAAAAAGAAAAGACCCGTGGGAATGATGGACAATCAATGGAGAAATGTTGAAAGGGGTAGCTGGCCATTATTGTATTGTAGATTCTGTCAGAGATAATTGACTTTCTAAGATGTAAGAAGTAGTTGATAGGATAATAACAATAATACCGAGGGTTATAATGTATTTTGAGGCTGTTTGAAGAGCATTATTTCGAGAGTAGGGAAAGCGGTTGGGGTTGTGTAAAGAGCCAATCCTGGCAAGGGTGTTATGTAAATGAAACTGCTTTTGTGTGGGATCGTTCTCTGGTAAATCACATTACACGGGAGGGGGGCGTGTTTTTGTCAACGGCGTCCATTTAACTACTACAATTCCCTCAACCTCTTTTCTCACGGTTTTATCTTCTTCTTTTTTTTTGTTCCAAATAAAATAATGCTGAACGGTTTACAGAAAATTGTTGAGAACCATCCTTTCGCTCTCTTCCCAAATTAAATTATCGAACTTTTTCATTCAATGTTATATCTAAAGGTACATATAATGTTACTATACCATACATAATATCCTAATAAACACATCAATATTTGACCAAGCACAAAAAATAAAAGAAGAAAGGTATTAAAAGCCATTTTATTCAATCACTAAAATTTATAATAAAAAAAAAGTGGATTATAAAACAGATATATAAACTGTGATAAATCATATAATCCAAGGAAGAAAGCGATCTGAGCACCTTTTCATTGTCTGTTACAAAATCGAATTTAATGTAAATGTAATTAAGAGATATACGCATATAATACATTTTTAAATCTCATGTACTGTTTTAAGGTAAAAAAATTAAAATATAATATTTTAGGAAGATAGTTCGTGTGGCGGTCAATAAAGGTATCAAAATAGTAAAAGAAGGGTATTTATTGATAACCAACGTTTTGCCCACTTTGCAGGGTTTCATCAGGGTGCAGTTGTCATACAGGGAGTTGAGTTGTCGTATCTTCCTCAATCAAACAGCCCTAATGAAACCCTGAAAAGTGGGGCGAAACGTTCATTAACAATAAATAGTTTTCTTTTACTATTTTTATACCTTTATTGACCGCCACACGGACTATCTTAGTACAGTCTACTTCATACGGTCAACTATCTTCTTCCCATAGAAATACGATAGTTCTTAATCCATATAAATATATGGAAGAAAAAATTTTCTTCTACGGCATTTCGGAAAAACTGTTTTCCCCTTCTCAGCTTCTATAATTTAATATTCTTTAAAAATAAGTATGATGTGAAAGTCAGATAGTGAAACCAATTATACATACATTATTATGTACATACCTAGGATGAACAGTCCTACCTAATTTGATAAAATATTTACTGATACGTTATCGACTGCTATTTGAGGGTCTTCTTGTATTATTATTGTATTGATAATTGTTGTATTAATAATATTAAAAATAACAATTATAGATTTTTTTTTCAATTAAAATAACTCATGGAGTGAGATTGAATGGAGAATTGCTGCTTGCAAACCTTCGATACTGGATTAGATTTTTAGGAAAATTTAATAATATATAATACTTTTATGGAAAAAGAAGTATCGAAGCTAACTAAAAAGTCTAAATCATGCATGTAAGAGATTAATTATGACTGACCATCAATTAAGATATTGATGAAGCCTATATTGAACATTTTATTTTCAAATTCTTTAACGCCTACAAATAACATTAATTACATGAAGAAAACAAATTCTATACAGTTTATTGAGAAATCTAATACAAAATACATAATCTAAAATAATTCTTTAATCCTTTTAAAGTCATGTTAAATAAGGGTGAGCTAACTAATTAAAACAGATAACGGAGTTTTTAACCAATACCTTTTCTGCTTATAGATGGAGATTTAACCGGTAGCCAAGAGGACCTATCCAGCAAAAGACGAAGATCCCGGACGAACTTCAATTCCTGGCAGCTAGAAGAACTAGAAAGAGCCTTCTTAGCTAGTCACTACCCCGACGTCTTCATGAGGGAGGCGCTAGCGCTGAGGCTCGACCTCAAGGAATCCAGGGTAGCGGTAAGTACTATAATACTACGCATTTAATTAACAAATACAGAATAATAAATAAATTGTTCTCAATAAAAGTTAAGTATAATAAAGGCTTAGCGAACCCGATGATTCGATGCCGATCCCACCAATCGTTGCCTACATCTCTCCTTTCAAACCCAAATTTACTAGGTCAATCTTAAAACGTAGACAGGAGGATTGCGTCAGCGTAATAACTATTAAATCCTCAGCTTAGAATAAAAATAATCAACCGAGAGGTAAAAATTCCAGCCTGTCATGGCCCTGAAGATGTTACACTTCAAAGAAATGACATCAGTCGAATTTAAACAAATACATGGCAGACAATATAGTATCTTTTCAAAAAATAATTTGAAGCTATCAAGGAAGTAGCTAAAACCTGAGTGTATAAGGTAGTAGAAAATGTAAATTTTTTCAATAATTATGTTGAATTTTCAAATTTAAACAATTTATTGGGATTATTCCCTCAATTTTGTCGTTTTACCAATTTTTGGAAAAACTGACGTCACAAAATAGTTTTTATGGCCAATTTTGTTTATGTTTTATCAACATTTTCGTAGTTTGAGTAGGTTCTCAAATTGTTCGACTTTTTTGTTTTTTTTGTCTATTTCTGGGAATGACACCTCCTACTTCTAGTTGCTGGTTAGGGAGTTACTTTTTATTTTTTATAAAAATTTTACATGCAAATATCTTGTACATGAAATATCTATTTAAAAACTTTGAAATTAATATCTCAAAAACGGTATAATGATGAGAAGCGGAGGTGTTGCGGTAGGGAACCAAAGGCTTGTTAATTGCCTAATAAGTAACTATTTGCAGTTAATTAATAAGAAAATGACCCGAGGCTCTTCTCTTTATTAAGCATAACGAGTTGTAATTAGAGTAATATTTAGTATAATAACAGATAGTTTGGAAATTAGCGGTAATGATTCTTGGTTAAGAATTATAGTAAGGTGTAGAATGGTTTCTAAAGTTCCGAGAGCAATTTAGCAAACAGGTCCATCGGATAAAGTGATTCACAAGATAATTACCATTGAGCGGGATATAATTTATGAGAAATTCTACAAGGGTAATGTTTCAGGTATTTCAAGTCCCATTAAAACGGTAAAAATATCTTTCCTTTCTTTCAATTGTTATTGACAGTTCCCAAATAGACAGTAATCCAAATAATTCTGACCCCATGTCCTATTCATCTATCTCAGCCAAATGACAGAAATAAATGTTTAAAATGTTTTGTTTTTTTTGGAAACAAATTGGTTATTGATATGTCATTAGTAATAACATAAAAATAAAATTGATTGGTCGAAAAATATCAGAGACATACGTCATCAACATGTTTTTACACAACCGAGAGGAGCAGAACTCAGTGTAGCTGTGCAAATTCTCGAGCCTGAGTTCGAATCCGATTGTGGTAGGCACTTCTTAATTCTGTCACTTTATTCGTGAGTCGACCTTATGAGTGCGGTAGCCTTCCAAGGGTACATCAAGATTCTTGAAAGTGGGTACATTTAATTGAGGAAAGGATCTGGCGGTTGAGCGTAATTTTGAACAAATCACTTCCTTGCACAACTGTTGGTCAAGAAACAGTTCTTTTTTTACAAGTTTTGAACCACTGACCCTTCATGGGTTGTAGTGGTACAATTTTTTTTGTGTGTGTACACACCAAAGATTAAATAAATAAATGGTCTATTTTGCCATAGTCGGAGTGTATAGAGCGTTGAACCAAATAATCCGACAATAGCTGTTTCACAGCGTCTGTACCTGAAATTAATTATCCATATGTATTTAACATATGTCAAAGTACAAATTGACCATCAAAGAATAGTCTATATGTAATCCGTCATTAATGGGAGCGTGGTATTAAATAATACACCTAATATATATGTGTGTATTAGATAATATATATTATATAATAATAGACAAGTGTATTAGATAATACACTGATAGTAAACTACAAACCTAAAATACCAAAAAATCAGAATTTCAGTGACATTTAGATTATTTCAATTCCATTCACATAAGTAAAAACGGTACGTATTTTTACTGAGCTGTACAAGGGGAAAATCAAGCTGAAAAATACTAATAGGTTATCTCCATATATTCATTATCTCATTTATTCTTAACTGTCTCTATGGTTGCTAAATGTAGTATTTTCTACAATGATTTAATTTTAGTAACGTTGCAATTATCATTTTAAAAACGTGGCATCATCCTTGGATTTAAATTTACAAACGAAATTTCTTTAAAAAACAAAATTTAGAACAAATATAAAAATAACAAACTGATGAAAAGTTTGATGATTAACGACAAGAAATAAGAATTATACCATGATGTATTAAAGGATATATTTATAATGGAAGTTTTAAAAATAGTTTGTTCTGATTGACATTAACGACAGATATCAATAAAAACTTAATCTAAAACAGCACATTTGTATGTAAATTTACATGCAGTATATCATAAAACTACATATAGAGATATGTAAATACGAAACCAACCTCAAAATACGTAGATTATAAACGTGGAATTTATTAAGGTAATTAACGAGTTTCATAAATAATAGACCTCTCATAGTGGAATTTAGAAAATGGGTTGTTATTCAGTAGTTAAGAGCCATACTTTACTACTGACGTGTCAATATGGCCACAAATAAACGTATAGTTAAGTTTTAATTCGATAATTACTTAATTCAATAGTTTCTGATTATATAAAACTTCGTAACGAGATATATTCGTTTTTATATGCATATGTATACTAGAATACTTCATGAAAAGAATGATGACTACTGAAAAGTGTTTAACTTTCAGTAGTAAAATACCGATACTTGGGTATGCTGGTGATTTGGCATTATTGGGTGAGATAGTATAGAACTAAATACAACCGCATTAATAAACTCCAGTAAGGAACTAGGACTTTAAATAAATACGGATAAAATAAAATTCATGAGTAGTAGTAGAAACGCGAGCAATTCCGGTGATATAGATATAGGAGGAAATACGTTTGAACAGGTAGACTGGTTTAAGTATTTAGGTTCAACGGTAACTAGAAAAAACTAAATTGATGAGGAAATAAAAGCTAGGTTGAAGGGAGGAAATGATTGTTATTTTTCAATTTCGAAATTGCTTACTAAGAGATAAACAGCGCCTTAAGGTTTTCGAAAATAAAGTTTTAAGTGACATTTTCGGACCGAAAAAGGATAATTTAGAAGGCTACATAACGCTGAATTAAGGGAACTGCACCCGGTAAATATACTTTATGTTATATCGTTCCGGTGTACAAGATGGCCGTGTAAGGTTGTGTAAGGGCTTAGTAACGAGCCAATCCCTAAAATGTTAATAAACACTGAACCGACGGGTAAACGTCCGAGGGATAGACCGAAACGAAAAGAAAAGAATAAAAACTAATTAAGAAAAATGGGGTTGGGGGAACCGCAACGGAAGGAAGGAAAAAGAAAACCAATGGGGGGAACCGCAACGAAACCTCCGGGTCCGTAGGCCTTTATCATTATTATTATATATATCCGTCGTCCATAAAATATCTCTTAATTAAGAAACGGTTGTCACGTTCATTCTCCTAACAAGGATATAGAGATTAATCAAAATGCAAATTAAAAAAATTAATAACCTAACCAAGTATTTAAGCCTAATCATTTGGAATCTAATAAAGTAATCAAAATTACTTTAAGAGCCCAAAGTTTGCCCAATATTTATTTAATTAGCAGAATATTTATTTCTGAGTATAGAGGCCTTAGGATTTACCGAATACAGAACACTTAAAATAGCGACAAGTGTATTATAATCATGATGTTAAACTATAATAATGGAATAGTCGAAAAAAATATAACAATTATCTATGTTTTGAACAAGTTATAAAATTTTATAACTTTATATTTATTATTATATTTTTTAACTTCATAGTTATAACATTTGATAAAGAACTCGAATATAACAATAAAAGAATAATAATTGAGGTTTCGTAAATAGGCAGACGCCTTGTCCTCTAAAATAGAAGATAAAAGTTAAATTATGTACTAAGAAATAAATATTATAAATGCAAACATTGAACCGACATCGACACCTCGAACCGAAATACTAAGCATAATCTAAAATAAAATTTAAATAATACAATCACTGTTCATAATAAATGATTATGTACGTAGTACAACGACTCATGGAAGAGACGGGCCTACCTAATCGATTGCCGCCATGATTGCAGCAGGCGCATGATGGTCACCCATCAGTTCCTCACACCTTAATTTTATTAAGATCTTCCTTATGAAATGGTTATTTTGGAAGATAGTCGTCACTGCGCAGTGGGTTTGCAAAGGCCTTTGTTTATATTGTGACAATTAGGATAGTGATAATGATCTTCAATCTAACCTGGTAATCCAATAAGGGGAGACATCTGCTAACATCAGCAACATTCTTCCTTGCGTTTTCAGCACCTTAAGAAGGAACAGGGGTCTTTTCTTTGTCAGTCTACACATTAGGGTAAGAATGGATCTACAATTGTCCATAAATCCACAAATGAAAATATTTCATTAAGCACACTTTTCTAACCACATTTTGTGAAAATACAACCAAGAAATGAAAAAAACACAACTCTTTTTTCCCCAAACCTCTTCGTAATTATTTTTCATAAGCACTCATTTACGTTGTATTAACGTTCAAAGTATATAGACTAATCACTACATTACATTAAATGTTTAAAAGAAATCATTAAAGATATTAAAATAAACCAAACGAAGGCTTCAACGTGTCATGTAGATAACAGGGTTACTAAGCCCGGACCTGAGGCAAAATAATACACCGGGCTCCCTCCCACTCAATGTTTAATAGATTTAATTTTTCATTATGTCATAAGAACTTACTACTATATGATAATAACACGAGTTTATTGTTTCAACTAAAATACAGCACAATTTTTATTTTACAAAATTATTTAGTTACTATGACACAATTTAATATAAAGTGTTCAGACTTCCTTAGAACGTTCTTTATAAGTGATAATACGTGTTTTCAAAAAGTTTATCATTCATCAGGTACTTGATATCATGCATTCTATTTTACACACATATCGGTCTCGCCAACAAATATGATCTCTCACCCATCGATGTAGTATTGTTTCATGATATAGACCTGAAATCTTTTTTTAGCATCTACGAGGCATCACTTCATAACCATCTATATGCTAAATTCATTAAATGAATAACAATGGATTGACAGAATCAACAAAGATGTTAAAGAGTGCATGCAGAAAACTGGAATGTATATTAGTAACCCAAGATGGGCGTAGAAACCAAAGGTCTGAGAGCCAGCAGGAAAAAAAAATTGAATAACAAAATTTTTTATTTATTATTTGATTTATAAAAATCTATTCTTCTCAGAAATGGAAACTTGCTAAATATCAGATAATAATTAAATACGAAACATTTTCGAAAATAAAAAGAATTCAATTAAAAATCTGCAATATATAAATGGAACAAGATCTAGAAACTAAATTAAAGGAAAGGTAAAAGTGAGCAAAGCAATTTATTTTAAATGACTCCTTTGACGACCAATATAGAGGAACTTGAAAGTAAGAACTGGAATTATTCTTTATGAATGTGATAAGTAACCGCTAACGTTTAGAGAGGTAAACATCTAAGCCTTTTGAAAACAGGAAATAGTCAGTAATATTTAAATAGACGAAATACGATTTACAAGAAGTATGGAAAGGTCTTAATAATGAATATAATAAAGAAAGAACGAGATGTTAATAAACAGGTTGGTGAAAATTTTTAGTAGCCAAATAAGAAATATTCCATATTTATTCCAGATTTATTTAGAAATAAAAGCTCAGTTAACTTAACGTAATAATTAACTCAAGATTAAAGACAAGTTAACTTCATTTAAAAACGTTTCAGAGCGGCAAAAGGACCCGTAGAAAGGTAAAGGGCCATGCTACAGCCCTATTACAAGGAGGGGTACCCTGTTGAAGGGGCGAGGGTGGAGTCTCGAGGGAACAAGCTCACTGTCCCAGCCCAATATGCTTAACCTCTGATCGGCCACACTCCCTTCGCCATCTGTCCCGAATAAGGCTCCAAACCAGGACTATCATTTGCATTTCTGGGTGTCTGGGGATATGTGCCATCCCTTAGGGCTAAGAAATCATGGACATTGACTATCAAAACTTCACTGAAAATCAATAATGCCAGCAAGTCAGTCAAGTTGATTAAAATAACATTATTAATTATCTATTAGGTACCTAATATTTTAATAATTTGCAATATTATTCTCAGTGACTTAGGGTAAGACTGGGATAGACGAACCAGTCAGGGTTCTATATCCTAACTAAAACATGACTTATGGATCTCAAAACGTGAAACAAATTCTTATAATAATTTTCATTTTTCTGCATTATCTAGGTACATTATAGGGAATATTAGGACCAATTGTTATAGTGATTAAAATATGGCATAAAATAAAGTTATATTAAAGTAAAAAATCAAATAAAAATCAATCTTTACAAAAAAAAAAAAATTAAAAGAACCTTTAAGAAATTTTGTAAAGACGGATCTTGTTTCAGTGAGTGGGATAATGATATAATAATGAAAAATATAACAACACGAGGAAGAACAAAGACTGAGAGGAATGTGTATCTGATTCAAGGTGTAGCCAATATGATAATAAATTTAGCTATCGTCGCAAAAAAAGTGTCTGAAAGATATCAGAGATCAGAGATTAAAGAAATATTAGGTGAACCTCATTTTAAATTCCAGGGTTACCATTCGGTATTGATATGTCATGTTTAAATGATATCCTACTTCCTTACTATAATTTATCAAATCATTAAATAAATTTATATAAATATATCAACTTTGGAATGGCAAAGCTATGAGCTCAAATATGATATAGACGGAAATTATTTTCAGAACCAGATCCACCAATCCCGTATTGAGCCCAATTTAAATAAAATATAATAAACTAAGTCTATTATAATTTCTAGTATTAGTAAAAACTGTAAAGATTTCAATTAGTTCTCTCTAACCTATGCATGTTATTTTTCAATTTCGAAACTGCTCGCTCCTTCTGTCCAAAAACTTAAAAATTTGAATTAACAAAACTATTATCCTTCCCACTGTTATTTATGGATGCAAGACGTGGCCTCTTACACTAAGGGATGAACAGTGCCTTAAGGTGTTCGAAAATAAAATATTTGGACTGAAATAGGGTGAATTAATGGAAGAATTTAGAAGGCTATACAACACTGAATTACACCAGGTAAATATAGTTGAAGTTATACCATTGCGGCGTATAAGATGGGCATGTCATTACATTACAACTAGTTTACAACTTGTAGGGCTTAGTAACGAGTGAATCCCTAAAATGTTAATAAACACTGAACCAACGGGTAAAGGTTCGAGGGGTGGACCGAAACATCGCAAAGGATTGCGTTAAACTGATTTGGTAGAATTGGGTTTGGAGCGGCATCACTGGAAAGATGTATGTAGAGAGCGACTGGTGGTATCGGTATCGAACCTTCAGGTTCGTTAGGTCTTTATTATTATTATTATTATTATAAGTATTTATGATAGAAAAAGACTTACAACACGATATCCTTATTTCGATGAAACATACATTGAATTTATGGCAGTTAAATGAGAACAAGGCCTTACACAAGAGAAATACTCAACGATTTTATCATAATCTATTAAGTTAGCCCGGGTCATTGTGGGTATTATCCTAGAAGATCAGAGCGCCCATAAGGAAACAAAGAAGTAAGGAACCTGGAAGGTTATTGCTCGGCCTCGGACTTGAACCTGAAGAGTGTGACCGCCTTTTGTCCATTGTCTTAGTAGAAAAGATAATAATTAATTATTTCACTTATCGCGATCTCGGAGATAAACTATCAATGGAGATCTTATTAAGACTTTTCTCTCGCTCTTTATCTGAGCACACTCCAGCCTCTTTACCTTGTTAGCACCTCATTAATTTCTCTTGTTTCAACAATCAGTCCCTTCATGGATTGATTGATACTTAACGACCGTTCAATGATATCATTATCCGCAGGAGACCCTTACGTTAAAGAATTACAAATTCGATGTTATAACTAAAATTTGATGGCTACATTTAGCAACCGTTAGCTATTGATAACGATTAAATATTTTATTTATCTAATGATTAAGTAAATCCTTAAACGAATTAGTGTAATCACCCGATACTTAATTTATGCTGGATCCTTCCAAAACTGTATATGGTAATATTGGAAAATCCGATTAAATTTATTTATTATTATTGTATATTAATTCATCGAACGAATACTATGGAAAGCATCCTGGTTACCATAGGATGTACTGATTTATCTGTATTCAGTAATGGAACAGATCTGCCGCGCAAACCGCAAAAAAAGGACAAGCAGTTTTGTATTTTTTTAAGGATTACGTTTTTTATAAAATAGAAACCAATAGAAAACTATTCAAGTCAGGTAATTCTAAATTTCAGAATAATAAGCTGAACAAATTTTATTTTTAAAACAAGTACAATCTTTCTTTGTTAAAATCAAGTTCATAAGGGTTTTCAATTCATAATTTTCAATAAAAAAAAACCTTAACATCATTTATCCTCTTGAAATCCCTCTTCAAATGATTTCAACAAATACAAATTAAACTTGTTTTGAAAGAACATTTTGAATGGGTTATTATGCTGCAATTTAGGATTACCTGTCTTAAATAGTTTTCTAGCTATGGCTTCCAAATCATCAAAAAACTTTCTTAAAAACCTAAAACTTGAATTTCGAGCTTTTCTCTTTGGAATTTGCCAGGCAACTACCTCATTGGAACCAAAAGTCCCTTCTATGTTGTAGTTGAATACCTTCAACTGAATCGTAGTTATCATTATTAAGAAATTATAGACATTGATATAGAATTGAGCCAAACTGTTAAGAAATGAAATATTAAAATATTGCCTATTATCCCCAACCACACATTAACCTGTAACTTATGCTGAAAATGATGCTCACGAATTGAATTATTTTCGTGCAACCTGTGATGATTATTTTCCGACAGAAGACACTTGTGAAGGCAGCTTCGTATGTCTAGAAAAATTGTGGATTATGATGACTTGATTTAAATACCAACCTGAAAAAATTCTTCCCTGAGAACCTTGCAGTGCTAAATTTTGTATTCGTTGATAATGATACGTGAAGTACTCGTTACATCTGCTATGAGAGTACACTGTAAAATATTTAATTCTGCTGTAACCCTCCGTACTCTCCCAGGCGGACTATTATTAAAATATTGTAATATGAACTTCTATTTTCTTCATATCGCAAACGGGCAAAAGTACCTGTCAATCAGTATCTGGAACTATGCCAAATATACCAGTTTCACTAAACTAAAACGTGGCCCTAAGCGTGGAGTTGTTTGGTTATATTAATTCGGAAATCGCAGGGAATATTCACGACGTGCAGCATTAGCATAAGCACAGCAAAAGGCGTACGCAGTCACCATATCAACACTATTTTATTCACTATTTGTATAAATGTCAGGTATAAAGATGAGTACTTTTAGGAAGCGTAAAAAAAAAAAAATTATAAATGTTACAGAGGGTTCCCAGTCCTCATTCCAAACGTTCCAGATGTATTAATCCTTACAATGTCAATATTTTATGAACATGTAGAGAAACAAGCTCAAGTCAGTATTCTATCTTCTCTATATAATATTTCCTAAACAAAGTTTTAATAAACATACCTTCTTAAGAATTTGAGGTCCTTAATTCATGTTTTCAGTAAGGACTCTTAACCCTGGAACTTAATAATATCCTGAATACCGGGATTCCTCCACCACCTGATCGAAATAAGGCAGAATATAGTTGTCCGTGAAAGAACAGACGACTCATAATTCGACTCCTATGTGCTAAACGTTTTTCTGAATGACTGAATTAAGTGTATTGTCGCTCTAACTTTTTCCTATAGTGAGTACAGTTTCTTAAAACATTATCTCTGCGCTTTATTTATGGTATTCTAAATTCCCTGCAATTTTCTAGATCGCGTAATGTTTATGGTTATTTCTCCGTTGCTAGCAGCATGAAATAAAGCCAAAAGCCTTTTCCAATAAACAGCTAATCTAAAGCAAAAGGAATTTTTCAAAACGGAGTGGTATTCCCTAAGATTAGCGCTTTTAAATAAGCAAACACTTCAGCTTTATATATAAGTAGGCATAAATACATTCAGAAGTATTGCTCTTGAATAATATACACAGAGATTAGTTGTCTATAATCCTAATAATTTGTCCATTTTCGTCCTTAAACTACCGAAGGATCAGATTTCCCATTCAATGGAGGATATTCCGAATCTGGTTTCAATCTATGGCTTAAAAAGCAATAATTAAATGTATTGTCTTAATCGGCCACAGGAATATAGTAGTCCAAAACCTAGCCGACCGAGAGTAACTTGGGAATGTCAGTTACATTTTCATTTCCATTCATTTATATTAATACCAATCAGAAATAGATAAAATCATAAGCTAAGTACTGCAAATCCAATCCATGTAATTATTAAAAGTAATATATATATGTATGTTATTGTGGGAGTGGGTAGCTCATTGGTAAGGCACTACTAAACCCAAGGTCCCAGGTACGAATCCGGCTGTAGCAGATAATTATTATCTGTTACCTGTAGCCGTTGAGTCAGGCTTATAGGTTTAGGAGGCCTCGGGGGTCCACCCATTCTCATAAAGTGAGTACCCTTAATTGGGTACAAATATGGCGGTCGAGTGTGATTCTGGCCAAATCACCTTGCACAACCGTTGGCCTGGTAACAGTACTCCCTTACAAGGTACTGCACCCTTGACCCTTCATGTATTGTAGTGGTACAGATTTAATTTTTTTTAAAAGTATGTTAGTAATATATTAAACATTTTCTTAAAGATGTTAATATTTGACTGTCGGTATATTCATGAAATAATGAAAAATCATCAAACCAAATGGAGCACAGCGTTGCATGATGTCTTCATGGCGATTAAATAACTAGCTGACTAAACTCAGGTATCCACGAACTAAGTAAATTATCAAAGCAGTCTCAGTTTTATTTGAGGACGGAGTCTATTGTTCTTGCATTATTACCGAAGATACAAAATAATAACTCTAAAATCATTAGAAGCAACTCCGTTGAAACAGCTAACTCATAAATTAAATGTCATCAGATTGCGTGTAGTCTGTTATATTCTATTATTGAAGATGATATTGAATCGTTTAGGAGTTTTCTATTTAGTTTTCAAGTCAGAGAATAAAACATGTTTTCATTATTTAAAAATGTAACAAATCACTTTTTAACATACAAAATATTGTAACTAGTTCAATCAGTAGTAAATATATGATTAAAAGTGATTTGATGTTATTAGGTGATTGGGAAAACAACTTATTTAACGTTCTAAATTTTCCCTTGGCAGCACAATAAACTATAATAGATCGAAAGTAGTACACTCATTATATTCATTAATTACTTTATTGTAATCAGTTTTGATACGTATGATACAAAGAATATTAATTATATTATTTGTGATGGGATTTTTGAAAATTTAGTGATTGTAATGTCCTTATATAAATTGAAATCCGTGTGCTTTGCCATTGCATATATATCTGTTTCATCCGAAACCGGTCAAAAACAAATTCCTATCAACACGCAAAATGGTCAATAAGAGGTAGTCATGTAAGTATACCATACTTACCATAACACAGGTGAATAGATAATTCTAAAAATAAAATAAAATTTTCTACTAAATAAACAAAACATCAAATGAAAGCCATAATTAAAAATAAATACATAAAACAAAAATAAAGTATTGTAGTTGAGATAGGCACTCCACCTGCCTTAAAATAAAAAAAAAATTAGAGATCTTGTTTTAAGTTTTTCAATTACTATATTAGTATTTATCGATTTTCAATAACCAAATACCTAAATATATTGTTTAAGTGGATTTATTTCTAAATAGAATTATTTATTACAATACAATTACAATATGACCAGTAATACAGAAGACTGTATTTACTTATACAGTTTCTACATATACAAAAGAAGATACAACACTTCATCTGGTGGAAAAACCTTTCTGTTAGGATTAGATATTAAAATTTTGAAGTTTAGGTCTTTCTAGTCCCGCCATATTTCTTTAAACTTCCTCCAACACAACTTTGTCGGCTGAAGTTAATTACTAATCTAAAGCTGAACGTAATGTAAACAAACCCTTAACTGATGCGCTATTTCTGATGAAGAAGAAAATTTCATTAAATCCAAGTTGCATTTTAGAGTGATCTTTTCCATTGATGTGTAATGGGAATAACGGCTTTCTTTGAATTATTATGGAGTCCATATAATGCAAGAATGAACTTTTTCCCTCTTTCTAATAATTTTTCAGGGGACAATAATGTGGTTTAGAAATGTCTTATTGTGGCTTCTGGGGGACACTTGTCAAAAATAACGCTAGATTTGTTTTCATATCTTGGTAAAAAAAAAAGTAATTATTTTCTATGCTTTATTTGTACTTTTGGAAGAATAAATTCTGCATCGATAGACACATCTACATCGTCTTATTACATTTTTTTATTATCTGCAATGCCATGCGATTTTTTCATATTTAAGGTGGTGGTTTCGCACACGCTCTGACTGTGAGTTCACTGCAGCTCTATTTGTTTCATTTCACATAAAAGAAGAAAAAATCACACAATTTTGAAGTTTAAAATGCCTTCTACAGGTTTTGTTAGTTTTTTTTTTTATTTTAACGATTTAAAACAACGAAAATAAAATTATCTTCTTTAAATAAACGAAGCAATGTTAATAAGTTTGTGTTTTTATAGAACCTTAAGTACAAATCTAATTTTAAATGCATCTTATAGAAAACTTTATTATAAACAATAAAAAAAAAAAGTTTCCTCCTCTTAGGACCACTATTTGTGGACTTATGAGTGATATAGTGAAGTCTTGTGTTTTTGAACTTTTGAGAGGTGGTTAGAAGAAGCTTGTAAATGGGCACTTCTGGAAAATGCATGTCCGATTAGTATCTATCATTTGTGTAAATTCATCCTTCTGATTTATTGCGACATAAAACGTCTACTAATAAGAAATATTGGATTTCATTCATTCTATATCCTTCTAATAGTTTTGTTATGATCTCGGCATGCCTTGCAAGTTGAATCATGCCTAATCTAGTCTAATGTATAAAATCAGATCATTTCTCAAAACAATACTATATGCATTAATAAATTTAAAAAATAAGAGTCGGATAGAATACAAATGTGATTATAAATATTTTGTTAATTATTATACTCTAAAATACTATTCGCAAATTTCAATATTTAATTATATTTTACCATCACGTGTTGCACAGAGGTTTGAAACCTATATATTTTAGTTCCTAGTGAATAATTATCAAAACATTTGAATTAACAGTAACATTTTTGTTGCATTAAATAATGGCTATAAATAAACCCGATTATTAACGAGATATCAAGTCATGAAAGAATGTAATTTAATATTCAATTTAATTTGGCGAAAAATAGTTTCTACGGAAACAAGACAGATTCCCAAGAGTTGCACTAAGTAGGGCTGAACGTGAAAGGTGCCGGTAAAAGAGAGGGGGAGGAAGTGTAATGTGTTTCTGATTGGTTTCCTGGCATGGTTGCCATAGATACACCGACCACGCCTCCTCGTGTTGCTCTCGTTTCAGAGCAACACCTTGGGGCACAATGAGCGTGTTTTTTGTTGGTTTCCGTTCAACACTTTCTCGCAGCGGCCAGCTGTTATGTCCGCCTCACCTCCGGGAGTAGACAATTCCTGTCTTCAGCTCGTGAGGAGATTCGACACAGCCATTGAACCCACTTAGGCTGGAGACCGCTTTCCAATTTAACGGGTCTTATTCAAAATATGGTACATATTTGAAACAAATGTGTACCTGTATTTATATTTTTATTTGAAGTGTATATAAGCTGTTAAGTTTTTTTTATATTCATTTCTAACAACACTTTAGGTTGGATCAAAATAAAAACACGGACAGTTGGCGAGAAAGAAAGATTATTATCCATGATGTTTTAAAAAAATATTTGTTGATTTTTTAATTATTACTTATAGAAAACTAAGTAAGGAAATATGAAGGGTCCACTATAATTCTAGACCACTTAAAGACGTATATCAAAAACCATTTAAAATTAATCAAATTTCAAAGACAATTTATACTAAAAAAAATGAAGAGAATAATGCGACACAAATAGTTAAACACTGATAGTTCAGCTGGGGCTGATTCATTACTCCAGTAATGGTAATAATTTAATTATTTTCTTTATGAAGGTTAGTCCTATTATCCAGAGATGGGCATAAATTAGCTATAGTTGAAACTAATAACTAAAAATAATTAGCTAAAAAAATTACCATAGATACTACCCATAATAGTGAATGATTCATTGCTAAATAAAAATTGTATCCATGGCAATTTTAACTATTAGTTTCATAGTTGTCCAACTCTACTGCTATCCCAATGTTTTTTCTACAGTTTCTGTTAGAGCAGGTCATCCTAGTTGTAGAATTGTGATGAAAGAACACCAATGTAAAACAAAGGAAAAGTCTGTTTTTTTTTAAATTTTTTCATCTTTGGTTTTTTGGTGGTTGAAATTGAATTTCTAGGACAGGGAAAACTTAACAAACCATATTTTAATATCACTGATTAGGCAATAAACGGTTTCCTTCATTCCAGCTAAGCTTTATTATTAGAAAGCCAACTTAATATTTCTGACATCGGATTAGGTACCGTTCTTCCACTTTCTAATTTATTTCGCAAAGAAAAAAAAAATCGTAGATTTTTGGAATCTTTAGTAGAGAATACATTAATATCTGAAATATAATTCTTTTTTCACTGTATGGTACTCAATGACTTTTTGGAAAGTTGAAATGACAGAATTAAATAACTCTCATATACGCCATGAAATAACTAGTAAAATTTCTCTTGAAAGTAAGATCTATGTTTAATAATTTCGGGGTATTATTCTATTCAAAAATTTTTTATGTATAAAATGCAATGATTCGACAATAAAGTTCTGATATTGTCAAAATCCAATTAAGTATCCGTCTTTAGTCTTGTGGGGGTCCCGGGAACTTGGAAAATGGAAACTCTTTATATTTGTTTCTAATGAATAACTGTGGGTTATTAACAGAATTAAAAACATACTAGTTTAAAATATTATTTCTTAGAAAAGTTACTAAATTTAAAAGAAAAATCAAACATTACTAGAGATATGTTTCTTGAGTTTTATTAGTAAAATTATATTTTACTTTTTTCTAAATCTATTTTTTTAAGTACGTCAATTTCTATCGTTTTTAGTGATACAATTCTCTGCTCATATTTTATTAGTTTTAATTTATCCATCTCAGCTTTAGGGGGCCTAATGGAATAAGCACGGACCCGAAGTGTAAAAAAGATAGCAGAAACCTGGGCTATTATAACGCATTTCGCAATATTAATTAAATTCACAATAAATGTTTTGTTTTTTTCTAAAAATAACAAAACGCGTTATGATTTGATGCTTTCTATAAAGCCTACAATTGATAATTTTCTTTCCGACTCGATTATGTAAAAATTTCATATACGAAAGATGGTTAAAGTTTTAATTTAAAACCCTTTGGTTTACACTAGATTAAAAATGAGATTTAATCAGATTAATGCCTGAGGAAAATCATAAAAGAAAATTTATAATTTTAGTGTAATGTATTCATTTCGAAACTTAAATAGTGTATATAATTATTTTTATTAACTAACGGAAAGTTGCCAAAGTAATTTTATGGCAAATTGTAATCTCACAAGGTTCTCGTTATGATTTAAATGATAAAATTTTAAACAAGAATTTCAGGTTCAAAAATTTATTTTATAATATACAGGAAAAAATAGGATAATGAATTAACCAACATATTTAGTTATTAAATCGTAATTGCAACTGCTTAGGGTATTAGGATATCATAAATTTTGAAAACTGAGATCATAGTACAGTTCATATTTTGCAAAAATGTGCTATTGAGTACGTGTTTAAATATTCATCTCACATTCTTAACTGATTCTCTTTGTGCGTAATAAGAAAAACTTATTGTTCATGGAACTTAAAATAAAAATTATACTAAATTTTATATTATATGATAGGTAATTTATTTTATTCATCAGCAATGAGTTAGTAAAAGATATATTTTTATGTACATATTTATAACATATACGCAATAAAATAAAACCCCATTAATTAAGAAATAAATCTACAAAAATTTATTTAAAATAGAATAGAATATAAATTGCAGATTATCAAATTTATGTATGCAAATATAATTAAAAACAATACTCAGGGCATACCTATTTAACCTCATGACAGTATTTAACAAACAGTAATTAAAAATATCAACTTTTATTTTAAAAATAAATCGGTACCGAAAACATATATTTTTTAGGAATTAAAGCTACATATTTAAACCGTTATTAACATTGTTAATTTATCAAATTAACAAGGATGTTAATTTGATAAATTAACAAGGATGTTAATTTGATAAATTAAAAGGCATAGATTATTGGATCTTGGACTAATAAACTACCAGTCAAAGTTTCTCCAATTCAGATATCTCCACAGGACCTACAAAATTATATTAATACTAGAGACAAGACACCTTGGGTACTTTAAAAGCCAAAAATGGACTAACCAAATTTCGTAAAGAGTATGTATCTCATAAAGAGTTTAAGAGATATAGATATAGATACCTATTGCAGAACAAGGAAAGTAGCATTAGAATGGCTGTGGGAGACTCCATCTGTGTATGTCTGATAAGCAATGACATAAAGTTACATTTATGTGAAAAATCTCTACATGTATTCGGATAGTCTGTTCATGGCTGGTAAAGTCTGATCTTTGGTCTTCATTTGTATGACTTTGAGCTCAGATAATTTGGACAGTTTCAACAACTTATTGGGAACTAGGAAGGGATGTCAAAATCTTAAGTCTCCTAAACATTTTGACTCTATTTCCCATCTGACATGAGGTCTGAAGAGTAATTTACCCCTCAAACAGCGACCTCTGTAAACAAAGTTTATAAGCAATTTCTAGTATAAATTCTATGCATAATGTTTTAACTCAATATTCAGTTTGACTACAATAAAAAATCTCGAAACCTTTCGGGTTTTAAAATTATTGTGAGGGATAACTCTTCCCATATTCTCCTGTAACTGTCTCTACTGATGATGTCTACATACGAGAAAAGTTGCTTGAGCACAATTTCCGTCCATTTTTAAAAGTTTTTAACTCATTAACTACTATAATGCTATTCTGTATTTAAAATCTGGATAGACTGATTTCACTGACATGTATTACTAATAGTAATGTAAATATTAATATTATCTATACCTATATAAATTTGTTTATAAATAATTCTTAATGTTACTAGGTTTGGTTTCAAAACCGACGAGCCAAGTGGAGGAAAAAGGAACATACTAAGAAAGGACCAGGGCGGCCGGCGCATAATGCTCATCCTGTGACCTGCTCTGGCGAACCGATTCCCGAAGAAGAACTCCGACGTAAAGAGAGAGAACGTCGACAGAAAAAACTCCTCAAGTCTCTGGAGAGGCAGCAGAGGAAACTGGCCGCCAAGGGAGTAACCGTCGACCTGGAGACCCTCCGTAGGGAGTGGGAGGCCCAACACCCTCAAGCTGGTGAGTTGTCTCAATCTCTCCTAAATAAACATTTAAAAATATTATTCTGTTGTAAGTTTATTGAATTAAATGTGATTTTTTTTTTGTTGGCAGGTAAGAGCAACGCAGACATCGGTATCCAGGACAGCTCCTCGTGCTGCAGCGTTGCATCGAGCGGAGCTACGCGAGACGTTGAGATCGACGTAGTCGGGGATGGTAGCCCCCCAGCCACCTCGCTTGACCTCAGCAGGCGACCGAACCCCTTCAGCATCGAGTCCCTCCTCTCGCGGGCGGGTCCATAGGGGTCGGGGTCGGGTCATCTCTTAGGGCGATCCTTCATCTACTTCACATCTTCCTATTCGCAGTAGTGGCCCTTCTTCAGTGTCAAAGACTCTTGCATACTACAGAGTATGCCTGCACAATGAGTGAAATTATGAACACTGTAACGTAGAAGTAGTGGTCACATGGTTTAAAAAAAAACGTGCGTTGACTTCTTATGCTGGACGATTCTTTCCGAGAGTAGAGTGCCAGTGGGTTGACTCCAAGTCAAAAAACATTCATGTTAATTTCTTACACACATACTGGCAAACTAAAGTTAGTATCCTGAATTGGCCTAAACACATTCTTTATTTTATGCAACCAGTTCCTTCCTATCCAGAGGTTTTTGAGTAATAAGAATGTCACATATCCGTCCCTCAGCCCACCGAGTCAGACTTGTGGTAGTGAAACACACTGTACAAATCTACCGTCACTACATATCAGTGTGGAAAGGACTACACTTATCAGTATGTATTGTTACGTCTTAGTGAAAAAAAGACGCTTGTACATTGAAATTGTTATTGTTATCGAGTAGTTTTAGGATTGAAATTTTTGTGATTTTAATTGTAAATTAGTCCCCCTCCCCTTGTATGTAATGACATATTTTATTTTTTGTTTGATTTTAGAGTTTTATCTTTGAAGCTTAACTATCATTAGTAACTATAAATATATGAATCTCTATATA
>NW_027106407.1:945519-954557 GCF_000696795.3 Halyomorpha halys | reverse complement strand
TAATAAATATATGAATATATATAAAAAGAAATGTTAAAGACAGAATGATAAGTTATGTATATTGAAATAATATATAAGATTAATCAAGTACAATCCCTAAATTAACTACCTAATATGTATCTATTGACTAGCTGTCATAAAATAATGAAGTACAGTAGTGAATAGTTCCTTAGGGAGATGGACAATGAATTAAGATACATTTTCCTAGTTAAAATTAGCGCGTGATATCCTCGTAGTTGCTTCATTGTTTTTTTGCCTATTTATTAATTTGAAGTTCCTTTATTTGCATTGTATACATATATATTTATATTATAATACTGCCATAAGAATCAGTATTCGTCACTATAGCTTAAGCCTTTTTTAATTTCATCATGATTTATGTATTATAAATGAACATTTTGGATTAACAATTAAATTTGAGAATGGAGATATATATGATTTGATTCTTCATTATTATTAAACGAAACTGTAAAGCTCATATGTGTATAAATATTTAACCTTAATGTAAACAATATACATATATATTTATTCCACATGAAAATCTTTAATGATCCCTTGCTTGTGTCAATTTTAACATAAAACAAAATGTACAACTATACAAATATATAATATAATAACAGACAAGTTAGGGTAAAAATCTGGTGAAATAAAATTCGACCATATCTTACTGAAACTTGTATCAAATCCAACAGCTATAAAAAAACAAAACAATTAAATAATAAATAAAACAATATCGACATAACTTTCATATTTGATTATAATTATAATCACATTTAGCTGAATGAATAAATCTGAAATTTTCGAGTTTAATTAAAAAACAAAAATAAAATTGTAACATTAATTCATCAGTCACATATTTATCAAGAAGTGTCACAACGTGATAGCTGAAAAAATATTTCTTGTAATGGTAAAGAAAATACAAAAGTAGAATTTGATGAAAAAAAAATCTTGATGGGATAGTCCAAAGGGTTAGAGTAGCCAAGATCAGAGAACATGTGAAATGAAATAGTTTGTTGTGGTGCTGTAAGAACTCATTTTCCGAATTAAGGTAAGAGTTTATATTTATTTTGTGAACTAAATGAAATAATATTCGCCAATTCTCTACATTGTGAGCTGACTATTACCAAATAGTTTAATGGCCACAGTCATGTCAAAAGTGAGAAATGAAAGACATTGTTAGGAAGCATAAAAATTTCATTATTTTTTATTAAACAATAAATTAACATTTCGAGAAGTTTATCTTCCTGGATATCCCTCTCCATGCTGATGCCACACATCTATGTTATAAGTATTATGCCGCTGGCGGATGTGTCATGGAACTATTCCTCTTCTAGCTAAGTCCATTTAGACATGATGAGGGTACCGTCAGCCGTGGACAGCAGAGATTTTTGCCCAACCTACGCGAAGGGTTTGTGCATTTAACAGTAAATCGTTTACAATTTAAACTCTCTGTTTCATGAATATTTAGTATTAGACATAATTATAACGAATTTAAAAAAATTAAAAATATATAGTTTTCGCCAATTTTTGTTTCCTTTCCCTCTAAAACAGAAAAAACATTACGTATGGTTACATAAATCAAATTGAATATTACCTTTTTCTACCGAAAACGTATCCGTTCTATATGAATACTACTAGAAAAAATCTGGAGGGGAGGGGCCTCCTCATAGTGATTACGCATAGAAGAGAAAAATAAAATAGTTAATATTAAAGACAAAAGATAATGTTAAATAATAAGAAAAACAGTCAGAAGTCGAAAAAGAGTCGGGGGGGGGGGGTGCTTGAGAAGAAAGGAGTTATAGGGTAATGTTTACAGGGTTTTTGAAACCTTTCCTGCCCTGCCACCTCGCAGGAAGGGGTGATGGAGTGATACTTTGGAAAACTGAATTGAAGGAAGCAAGGAAACTGTCAAAAATTTGATATGTTGTACAGTTTCTAGGTGCAGTTCATAATGAATGTACGTCTTCCTAGAGATGCTCCTCTGCATATCGTCTGTAGTGTGCTGTTCTGGTATTGTTGTAGTGATTTCAGGGCCGGTCGGTATAGAAAATGTAGTAGAAATTTTTTTTTTTGGCCTGTGAAAGTCTCGTCCGTTTTTATCATTAACGAATAGACTATACTGATATAAGAACAAGCCGAGACCATTCCCAACCCAAAGACGAGGTTGATATGGTAACGGACAAAGGATTGTCTCTGAATTTCAAGCATAGGCTAAATTAAACAAAAAATATAAGAAATATAACTGTAAAGGTTACTATAAAACATGAGCTAGAAGTCCTTTTTCATGTCAAAAGTTACGCGAATAGCTACAGAAAAATCCAAATTTTGACTAGTATTATATTTATGTCAGCTCTATTACTTAAAATCAATAATTGTGCCTTGTAAAATGGGGACGAAAAAGAACCTCTCTTGAAAAAAATTCAAATAAGGGACATTTCTGCGGTTCTATTTGTTTGGGGGGCTGATTCCGAATCTAAAGTAAAAATAATTTCGTGTCACGTTCCGAGGAATATGAAAAAAACAGTTACATTCCCTCATTTTTTGTCTGCAACCTACAAATTATTTACGTTCTTACGATCTTTGCTTCATCCGTTGCGCCAACTTCAGAAATAGGGGTTATGGAAAAAAAAAATTGCTTAATATTTACTGCAATCATACATTCATATGGTTATACTTGAATGCACCCCCAGATTCAGTTGAAGTTTAATTAAATAGTATTATTTATTTATTACAAAATAGTTCAAGTATGCGTTTAGGATTGTCTTAATGATAATATATTTTAAGTATACAAAATAATTACTTTTTATATTCCTTACATAGAGCCAAAAAAAAAAATATTCCTTATTCGTTTATATGTTCTATTCTATTCTAAATATAAGTAAATTTGAGACATCACACCAGAGGGATAGATAAACAGGGTTTAACTCTTCCTTGCTCAACTTATAATTATATTTTATTAGGGAATAAATTTACTTAATTAAAATTTTTTTTAATTTATCAAAAGGAAAAAAAAATATTTATGCGTCGAGTTTAAAAATTTAAATTCTAGTATAATATATCTTGCAAAAAAAAAATACTTTTATCTTTATAATAAGCCAAAAACAAATGTGAGTTAAAAGTCACTATTCTACGGCAAATTGGAATTAAGATAAATATTTATCTCATTTTGGAACAAGTGCTTTTGAAGGTACCTGCTCACCTAATACATGCCTTAAATAAAAATATTTTTGCTACATTTAATTGAAACTTTTTTTTATAGTTACGTTTTATAATTTTTTTGTTTTTAATTTAAATCTTTTCGTTGAATATTCAAACAAAATGCCTATTAACTATAGACATTAAGACAAATTCTTATATTTTTTGTTAAGAATTATAGCTATATTCTACCTAACGAACCATTTTAGAAAATAGGGCAATCTTCAGAAGCCAGAAACGCTGAGGATGGTTAAAGGAATGAGAGGGATTGACTTTTGAAGTGGCCGACGAAGCGGAGACTGCCCGAGGTAAGGCTCCGCGTTACCTGGCCCTGCTATAATTGAAACATCTCAGGGGCAGGTAATAGATAGTTGGGGTTGACAGTTGCCCCGGCCATAATAACCGTTCTGTCTGTCTGCCTCGTCGGGTAATTACATATATCTACGGGGCCGCTCCACTCTCAAAAAATTATTTTTAATATTTCATTACCCCCAGAGGCCCTTTTTTTTATCCCTTAGGTCCAAACCACTTTATTTTTTTTCTTTTAGTTGCACTGCCTAATTACGGATTTGGAGGCTCCATTTAGAATCAATCAGTGAGAGTTATTATACCATGATTCCATATGGAATGAGAGTAACCAACGCAGCTACCACCCATTCTTAGGTACTTGACTGAAGTACAGTAAAGGGCAAGAATAAAATGCATGAATTAAGACAAAAGCTACTTTGGAACTAGATACGCTCTTAGCTTTCTACGGTAGGTCTTTTTAAGGAGGTCCGGATATGCCTCTCTTTTTATCTGCAGGCATCACCATAACAGCTATTTTCCTAATTTCTTATTTCTAAAAATAAACTAAAAGTGGTTAAAAGATGTTTTTATTCCCTAAATCACGGATTCTCACCACAAACTACAAATGTCGACTTCAAGCTGTGAAGATGCGGTATTTGAGAAGAACGGTCGGAGAGGCAAGAAGAGGACAAGAGCGAAATGTAACAATGAGGTCCAATCTGGATTTAAGGCGGCTGAAGACCCTAGCTGAGATTGTTCAACAATGTTGCTAGAATCGCAGAAAATAAACAGTAAGGAGCTATATATAGGTGAAAGGGCAGATACCAAGAGGGAGAGATTGGAAGGTGCAATCCGGAAAGCTTTTGACATAAGAGGTTAAGGATGGCTGAGAGAAGACAGATCAAGAGATAGATTCCAGGATCAAACTTAACAAAAGGGAACCTCCGCTGCTAATTGTGGTCAGTTTAAGGCAGTCTTCAAACAACTCGAAGGCACTAAAAGGTTTAACTGCAGTAAGCACCATTTTTATATGAAAAATAAAGAGTAATTTATTACGTTTTAAATTTATTGACCTGTCGAACAGATCCGCCACCATGGACTACATATGGACAAACGACTAACATGGAATCCTCATACAAGACTGAAAAGACAGAAAACTGCACGTCGATTTCGACTATTACAGCACTTACTGGACAAGCTGTCTGAACTTCCAATTCATAACAAATGATTGATCTACATAACTGAAATAAGGTCAATCTGGACATACGGAGTTGAGCTTTGAGGCTCCACTAAACCTTCGAATTACTCTCATATCCAATCCTCACAATCCGAAATCCTACTTTGTCACAAATAAAATCATACATAAAGGCCTTAACGTTCCATATGTAACCGTTCTAGCCCGAACCAGACGCCATTCCTTCCATTATAAACTTCCTACCTAACCCTCCAGTTTTTAATCTTGCTTCCTCTTCCGTTTCTGAGAGGATTGTTGAGGACAGAGACGCCTGAAAAGAAGATGGACACGAGACCTGCTAATGTAAAAACGTCAGTAGAGTGTTACCAATGGGTAGTTTCTCTACACGCCTGTATCAATCCATTACAACTGAGATCAAATTTACTAAATGTATAATATAATATACAGTTGTCAATTTCAATAAAGGTATTAAAAAAAAGTTTATTGATGTATATTATACACGTATATATACACGGTTGACCAAAACATTCTTCTTAACAAACTACGAAATCTTCCTCTATCCAAAAATGCTTTGGGCTGGTTTCAATCCTTCCTTTCCGCTCCCAGTACGTAGTGGTTCCTGATAAACCACCATCATTAACTTGACCCCTTACGTGTGGTGTTCCTCAGGGTTGATCGCTTTCCCACACCCTTTTCGCCATCTACATCAATGACCTTCCCCTCCTTATCCATGATTCTCGATACCATTTGCAAGCTGATGATTTCCAAATTTACCTTTCCTTCCCACCTTCTGAGCTATTGGCTGCCACGGAGAAGCTTCAAGAAGACTTGAATCGAATTAGTCTCTGAGCACAAGAAAACAAGCTTAAGTTGAATGCAGAGAAGACTAAGGCAATCGTAATAGGATCCAATCACCTCCTGAAAACTATTCCTCATATTCCAACCTTATTCCTAAACAACAATCCAATACAATTCCATCCATACGTTAAAAACCTTGGTGTCACTATAAACCAAACTCTCTCCTGGAAAACTCACGTCTCTGATATTTCCCGTCTTACCTTCTCCACCCTAAAACGTTTAAATTATCTTCATCACCTACTTCTTTTTGAAACCTGTAGGCTCCTGTAACCAAAAAAAGAAAGTAACCACTTTCTTAATATTTCCCCACTTTGATTATTGCTGTGTGGTTTACGAGGGTGTCTTTGGGGATCTGGAAGCAAAATTAAAAAGGTTAATTAATTGCTTTATACGATTCATCTTTGGGGTCTCCACGAACGCCTCTGTCATCCGATTTTATGAAGAATTGGCTTTATGAAGTGGCTTTACCCCTCCTTCCGTCGTAAATATATCCTTGATTCCTTCCTCTACCAAGTTATCCAATTCCGCTGTCCATCGTACATCTCTGATATCCTTCAATTTAAATCCTCAGTGCAGTCCTGCTAAACCCGCTCACGGCCGTCAGACTTAAATGTAACTGCCCATCGAACCGCAGCCTTTAGTAGATCTTTCCTCATCCGTTCCTCATACCTATGGAATTCTATTCCCTCCATAATTCATAGTTCTAATACCTTTCCAACCTTCAAATCCCGTATCTTCGACCACCTTCTGTCCACCCAATGCCGGAAGAATAACAATTGATTGTTTCAAACAAAGTTATTTTCTGTTCTTAATGTTTCAGAATTTAGTTTATTCTTGTAAATATGTATATTAGCAGAAATTGTACCGTTCCATTTATTATTTTTAGTTTAATTAAATTTGATTTTTATCATTTTTGTTTTCTATTGTTTATTATCAGAAGTGTTTGTCATCTTATGTTTTATGATATGACATATGGTTTTACTTTCTTTGTTCTATCCTTATTTTATATGTTCTGTTAATTATTGCTGTTCATTTTAATCTTTTCAAATTCATTATTTTATTATGTTTTATAATTTCATTCTTATTTTGTAATTCACTCTAAGGCTCTAAAGCCTAATTCTAACACCTGTATGTTATTCTAAAGGGATCAATCCCAGAATAAATAAAGATTATTATTATTATATAAAATAAAATAAATAACTTATACAAGAATTGGAAATTAAATTAGATTTTTCATGCTAAAATAGCTGTTACCAAACATTCTTTCCATGTGAAATAGACACAGGAACACTAACGAAATGTGCACACATGGCTATTATAACAGCCAGTAACACACTTAAATTTTTTTTTAATTAAGGTAATTAAAAATTTCAGAATTGAAATTACAATTAGAGGTAATCGAATCCACATTTGCAACATGGAACCAACCAATTTTTTTGTGTATGTGTTTTCTAAGCTATATTATTAATTATTTCATTTCACAGCAAAAACTCGAGGATCTATCTGTATCCAATACATTGGGTTTATGTTCTAAAATGAAAATTTAAAAAAAAAATTAAAGGTATAGCTTATAAAACATAATTTCAAAAAAATTCTGGTTGGTTCCTTATTTTATAAGGGAGTTCAATAACAATTGAGCTCAAATATTTAATAAGGAACCGAAAAACATTTTTATGACAATATGTTGCGAACTTCCTTGTAAGAATTGTAATTTCAAAACATAAATCTAATTCATGCGTTTCTGCAAATCACTATCCGATATTGATAGAGCCTGGAAATTTTAAAAAAATTGATAGAGATATATATAAAATACAATAAAAAGATATATGGCAGTTGGTTTCTGATTGCATATGTGGGGGTCAACTGGTAATTCTAACTGCGTCCTGAGCCACTGTATATGTAAGTGTGGTCCATAATTAAAATTACTAGTTCAGGCAAACTAACTGTAGTTGGTAATTATATAAATAATTTTGATTGGTAATAGCTTTTTGCCAACACTACTAATTAAACATGAATCTGTACCGCCACAACTAATAAAGGATAGGGGTGCAGTACGTAGTTATAAAGTACTGCTACTTGAGCAACGGTTGTACAAGTGATTTGGTTAGAATCACACTCGACCACCAGATTTTTACTCAATTAAGGGTACCCGATTTTATGAGGCTGGACGAACACCGGAGGGCTCTTAAACCCACAGGGGTGACTCAAGGCTATAGTGAAACAGAAAATAATTATTTGCAATAACCGGATTCGAACCCGAGTACTTAGAATTTACGTATACATAAATATAATGGGGGACTCAACTGAAGCTACAAAACTGGTATCAGTGAGAAGTTTAAAGTAAAGAAGGTAAAAAAAAAAAAATAAATAAAAAGATGTTACAAATAAAATTTATATTATAGGACATAAGAAAATGTTTTTACTCTTCTAAGGCAAGAAAGGCAGTATAGTTAGTAGATGATAAATTGCAGTAACTATTAATAACAATAATTAGCAACACTACTATGAAGGCATATAAAAATACGGTACAATGCAAGTCACAGGGGTGTAAATAAATGTACTGTACTTTAGAAAAAATGTATACAATATAAACAATGAACATGAATTGGGCCGATTGGAATGTTAAATATATTTTGCTAAACACTGCTTTTACAATCTATCTACAGCATTTCCCCACTCGCTAGGTTGTCATGGTTTATG
Organism: Halyomorpha halys; assembly: GCF_000696795.3. NCBI lineage: Eukaryota > Metazoa > Arthropoda > Insecta > Hemiptera > Pentatomidae > Halyomorpha > Halyomorpha halys. Next base: position 946,321 of record NW_027106407.1, on the reverse strand, counting down.
TTCTTCAAAACTACGTAATGCTTGACCTCTGGTTTTTCTTGAAAATAAGATGGTTTTTAATATACCGTTATTATGCCAAAAATGACACATATAACACATAAAGTGAGTGTCTCTTCATTATACTATAAAGCACTTTAAAATCATGTCATAACCTTTCATACTCACCCTTTTAAAAAGCTTCTTTTTTTTTTTTAATTTGAGAAACCACCAATTTCCATCAAAAGAGTATTTCGTCTTACGTAATCGGACACAATCTTGCCTCAACATCACCACGTAATGCCAAATGCTTCAAGTCTCTTGAATATGATAAGCGATAGATTTGGTTATTATCTTTAAAGTATTTTAATTCACCCTCACTCCCAAACTTATTTTAGTGAAAAATTAATATTTTTTCTTTAGAGGACAGTTCTGTAGCATCTTTAAATCGACAGAAAGGAATGTTAAGTATGAAAATAAATTGCATTCTTCTAGAATCCTGAATTATTTTCTAAAACCTCTATCTATCTTTGCAATTCCTTTTGAACTAGGAAATAAATTAGTGCACTAGAGGTGTGATATGATATGATAATCACTGTTATAGTTGCCGCTTAAATATTTTGATCGTATTATATATTATAGCCTTTCTTCTAATTTTAACAAAATTTCCATCCTTCTCTCTAACAACAGAAAAACACAAAAACATTATCTACTTTTATAAATTATAAACATTGACTTGTTAAATATTACAACAAAATAGTTTAAAGTGTAAATACTGCCAGTGGCGTGGCATAGTGGAGACTGCACCTTCCGGCACTTTTGGGGT
>NW_027106407.1:942879-945289 GCF_000696795.3 Halyomorpha halys | reverse complement strand
TTTTTTTTATTTTATTGACCTATATAGTACACAATAATTATAATTGTTCTTATCGAAAAGTTCTTTAGAATTACTTTATATTTTAGTCTTATAAATTGAAATACCTGAAAAATAAGGGGGCGGCTTAATTTTCCACCATCCCAGGCTGACACCCCCCCGCTACGCCACTGAATATTACTACAACTACCTTATCCATTTGATTGTATGTATATATATATTCGTAATTATTTATATTTCAATGGTTACTAATAGTTATGAATGCTCACTCCACAGTGGTGCTAGATACCAAAAGAAAATTTTCGTGAATATTGTACCGAAATTTTGATCACCTTCATAAAGTATTCCGCGCAGACCCAAGAACTCAAAACTATTATTCCATTTACACTAACTTCTGCATCCTTTTGATTTTGTCAAAGGCCTGGAAGGATAGCCTTTTATTAGTGTTATGATCTCCTCTTGTGAGATTGTGACATAGCCTGAGTAATCTTGTTCACAACACACTAAATTCCTGCTTCAGTTTTCTCAAATTATATATCATACGCGACATTGTAATATGACAACATTCTGTAGAGATATATATTGCAAATAAAGTGAACGATAGTTTATTGAAAATACATAAGAACTTGATATCAAAAATGTCCAATTGATTAATTTTTTCGTCATTTTCCATGGATTAATGCAGTAAAATATATTAAAAATAAATTAACATGTACAACTTTTGATAAAGTTTATTTTATTCTGCTTACTGGATCTTAACTAAGTATTCCTGGCTGATAAAAATAGATAACTAATTACATATTCTTATATATAGTCATTCAATACTACTTATTTGTCAGTACTATAATAATGCCATTATCCTGAAATATTAAAATTAGATCCCAAAAATTTTTTTTTACATAAATGTTAATAGAAACAATTTTAACCTGGAGTTCGTTTGGAGCATTTAATTTAGATATGAGCCTCTCTTAAAAATATCAATATTTTACGTTTTAAATAAATATTATACCTTTTAAAATTTTTGGAAACCTTTAATCAGATTTTATATTGTTTGGAATCTAATCTTAAAATTTCAGGGTCAGAAAGTCTTTTATGCCATCACGATTATTTTACTTTAGTATCTCATTTGCCTAACGGATTTGACAGAATTTAAAAATCTTGTACATGAAAGAATGGGATAGTTTCTTGCGTATTAATATCTATTTTGATCTTTCTTATAGACTATATTTATAGTAAATATTATTTTTACAATAAAAGGAATCATAAACGTCTTAATCATTACTAAATTTTAAGACTTTTCTCATTTGATTAACCTAAGTAGTATGAGTTACGATTCAACGCGCATCGATCAATGTTCTGTTTAAGAGGGAATCGATAGTAAACAAATATTCTTATGCTGATGTTTCCGATTTCAACACCCAATCACTGCTGTTATACATGAGCACTACAAAGTTGCTGAGTATTAACAAATGGGCGTTGGATGAGATAGCCCTTTCGTTCTGGTGTCTGGGAATCTCATAGTGCCCACTGTCAATTAAAAAGGTATGAAAAATGGTCGGTGACATGTATAAAATAATACATATTTTTTAGTCCTAAGAAAATGTTTTAATAATATGACACATATCCACAAGTTAATAGTAAGTTAAGTGAAAAAAATAAGAATAATAACTATAAAATTTGGCTTAATCTAAAAAATATTTTAGATTTGAAAATTGTTAAAAATTGTGAACTAGATGTATAAATAGTAAAATATTAAATCATTTGTACGTACGTTCATTATTTATTAAGATTCAATGTAAAACAGTTGGATAATAGGCAAAAAAGCCAAAACATTGGAACTTACATTGTAATATTACAACTTACTATTAATAATTTTCTTATAACAAATCTTTACTAGGTATTTGGCGATGTAACCCTAACCCGACTTTACAATAACTAATTAAGAAATTCTACAATTTTTCTCAGAATGAATAATTAGCAAAAATGGAGTAGAACAGAAAAATCTGTGCTTCTAAGAGTATTTTATAATAATAATTATATAAGCATGCTTTAAAGAAGTTTTTATAAAATTTGGGTTGGGCACACAAATGTATTTGAATATGAATTATTTTCCTATTTTCCATGATTTATATAAAGACAATACCGGACAATAAATGTTCCCTGAAGACTAGAGATTACTGCCTTATTTATTAATAGTTAATATTAATCCTTTTTTTTTTTTATAATTTAAACCAGATCGGTCTGGTGGGCCTTACATGGTTGATATAACCGTTATATTATATTTTTTCTAGATTTTCTTTTAAGTACTTACCAGACAGTCAATTTCAATAAAACTTTTTTAGATTAAAAAATTTGCAATTAGAATGTTATTTATTTTATGTTAATTTAATATTAACATATAACTTAAATGTCG
>NW_027106407.1:940704-942619 GCF_000696795.3 Halyomorpha halys | reverse complement strand
TAAAAATAATGCTTCTTAATTAAAGAGAAAAGTAAAATTAATAACAACAAATAATGATATTTGTAGACTTAACAAAACAAACTATTCCCCTCTAAAGGTAAAAGGAAACAAGAAAATTCGAAAAAGGGATGAGAGAAAAAAAAAATAATAATAATAAGATGAAGACAATTTATAGGATTTAGGGATATTCGTAGACTGTTGAGAGTGATTTTATTGTTTCATTAATGCTTTAAAATCCTTGACTGAAATTGATCTCCACGTTTATGCTATTGTTCTATTTAACTTAAATTATATCAAGAAAATAACTCAACCTACCAAATTTCACCTTGTTTGACCCGAATAGGCGCCTGGCGGATGCCTAAATTTAGATGGAATCAGTCAACAATTGTTAAGTATTAAAGAAAAAATTAAATAAAATACCTTCAAATCAAAAGTGTCAAAATAATAATAATAATTCAAATCAAAATGGGAAAATATGACTATATACTGGAGTTTTTTAAATTTAAAAACCCAAAATGTGCTAAATCGTGTAGTAAAAACTCAAAATGAGCATAAAATACCCTACTCCAGCAATAATAAACTTTTTTAATTTAATTTTTAATTAATAATAACACAACTTCAATTGATCTACTTTACTTCGAACTAAGTTCCTTTTAATTCTTCAATGTTTCGGCCCGTAGGCCCTTATCAAGGAGATAATAAAAAAAATTTTCATATTATTTCCTCTCACATAACACTAATATTTCTTAAACATACCTACTTCAGCAATAATAAACTTTCTTATTTAGTTTTTAATTATTAATAACACATCTTCAATTGATCTACTTTAGGCTCAACTAAGCTTCTTTAAATTATTCAACGTTTCGGCCCTTAGGCCCTTATCAAGGAGATAATAAAAAAATATTTTTCATATTATTTCCTCACACATAACACTAATATTTCTTAATTAAAGAGAAAACACGGGCTGACGAGTCAAAAGAACAACTAAATGGTACCATATCGACTTCAGAAGGAAGTAAGGAAGATGCTGACGTAGCGAGGTAGTGAAACGATTTCGAAGCTTTCTTCGGATGTATATGGCAGCTATCAGAACATGGCAGAGAGAAATGGAGTAAATTGGAAGAGGCTTATGTCCGAATATGTGCCATTCTTCTTTGAGAAAAAACAAAGAAAAACACAAAGTTATTTTTTACAGAAGAACTATTATTTCATTTTCCGCATGAACAATAATATAATATAATTATTAATAATAATAATACATAATAAATAAAAGACATAAATAATGATGTAACATAAATGAATGAGATAGAGAAAGAAGAATGGTAATAAGCACATAAAAAGTCAAACTAGTATTGATTATATATTGCAATGTTCGATAAAATTACTTGCCACAGATAAATGTGCAAATCTCTTTTATTGAGCAGATTAGATTTTTTTAAAAAATGGAAACAAATTGCGAAATACAAACAATAAATGAAACGAAAGCATTACTGGAATAAGTAGGCATTACGCTAACAGCCATTTTGTTATGTGCCCTGCGATCGGTTGTTATGATAGCGTATCCATTACCAGCAATCAATGTTGTATTTGAGATCAATTGGGCACATTAACATCCTAATACTCTAACATGTGCACTTCGAATGCTTGTTATAATTGATAGTGTTTTATAAATACACAACCCGATGTCCAAAGCTTGTAGAAGTGATTGTAGACCGCAAATGAACAAAAAGGTTTATTATGAATAGGAAACGAGTTAATCTAATTTCTAAGGCTGACGTGCTTTTTGGTAACATACTCGTAAATGGGAAGTCATAACAAAAAACTATTTCAATTCATTACTTGAAACTAAATAATTTATAATACGTAAGATAAAAGAATATGTATACATACATATATACATATCTTTCAATCTTTT
>NW_027106407.1:921725-938624 GCF_000696795.3 Halyomorpha halys | reverse complement strand
AAATTTTCATATTATTTCCTCTCACATAACACTAATATTTCTTAAACATACCTACTTCAGCAATAATAAACTTTCTTATTTAGTTTTTAATTATTAATAACACATCTTCAATTGATCTACTTTAGGCTCAACTAAGCTTCTTTAAATTATTCAACGTTTCGGCCCTTAGGCCCTTATCAAGGAGATAATAAAAAAATATTTTTCATATTATTTCCTCACACATAACACTAATATTTCTTAATTAAAGAGAAAACACGGGCTGACGAGTCAAAAGAACAACTAAATGGTACCATATCGACTTCAGAAGGAAGTAAGGAAGATGCTGACGTAGCGAGGTAGTGAAACGATTTCGAAGCTTTCTTCGGATGTATATGGCAGCTATCAGAACATGGCAGAGAGAAATGGAGTAAATTGGAAGAGGCTTATGTCCGAATATGTGCCATTCTTCTTTGAGAAAAAACAAAGAAAAACACAAAGTTATTTTTTACAGAAGAACTATTATTTCATTTTCCGCATGAACAATAATATAATATAATTATTAATAATAATAATACATAATAAATAAAAGACATAAATAATGATGTAACATAAATGAATGAGATAGAGAAAGAAGAATGGTAATAAGCACATAAAAAGTCAAACTAGTATTGATTATATATTGCAATGTTCGATAAAATTACTTGCCACAGATAAATGTGCAAATCTCTTTTATTGAGCAGATTAGATTTTTTTAAAAAATGGAAACAAATTGCGAAATACAAACAATAAATGAAACGAAAGCATTACTGGAATAAGTAGGCATTACGCTAACAGCCATTTTGTTATGTGCCCTGCGATCGGTTGTTATGATAGCGTATCCATTACCAGCAATCAATGTTGTATTTGAGATCAATTGGGCACATTAACATCCTAATACTCTAACATGTGCACTTCGAATGCTTGTTATAATTGATAGTGTTTTATAAATACACAACCCGATGTCCAAAGCTTGTAGAAGTGATTGTAGACCGCAAATGAACAAAAAGGTTTATTATGAATAGGAAACGAGTTAATCTAATTTCTAAGGCTGACGTGCTTTTTGGTAACATACTCGTAAATGGGAAGTCATAACAAAAAACTATTTCAATTCATTACTTGAAACTAAATAATTTATAATACGTAAGATAAAAGAATATGTATACATACATATATACATATCTTTCAATCTTTTTTTTTTCTTAAAAACAAGTTGAATATGCCATTATTTAAACCACTAAGCGGCTAAAGTTCTTATTTTTCGTAAAATCATATATTATTCGTGATTTATTATTATATATATTTTTTTATCAACATCCTACAAGAAAAAGAAGAAAACCTATTGCCACCGATTTCAATGAGCCTTTTTATGGTGATACAAGATTCAAAAATATTTTACCATGTTTATTGCCAATGTACCCTCCGGGCCCAGTAAAAATATATTTTATATCATTTTAGAGATTTTTTAAAATAGTGTATGACGCCTTTGCTTTGCATGTATTTAATGGCTATTATATAGTAATAGATTTTTTATTTTCTGTAGAATAAGATCGAAAGATTGATGATTGTATTAAATGAGGTTGAAGTACATAAAACATTACAAAAACTAACAGTCGCTTCCAGTAAAGTATACCAAAAAACGAACTCAGATTCGTTTTAGCGTCTTTTAAAAACATGAAATGTAGAGTTTTTTATATTAAAAAAAAATAGAAAAACTGTATTCCTAATTTTTGGAGGATTTTTTTTTCTACTGTCAGATGCCCACAAAATACAATATATTAAGGTACATATAAAAAATATTTGGAAGATATCTATGATAAGGATGCACTATTGGGAGAATTCAGACCAACTGACGTTGTGGTTTATAAGAATACTAAAAACGAATCTGAATTGCTTTTTCTTAAAGAAATTTTTTTATGCCTACAATACATGAAGCGTTTTTTAGTGTTAATAATTTTATGTACATTTAAACTCAATTAATACAATGGATAATATATTTTTTTGTTATTCTACATCTGAAAACGAATCAATTTTTATTCTATTACACCACTATGTGATAATATTTTTTTTTTTAATTTTTAGAACCCCTTAATCCGAAACAAACAAAAGAAATGAGAAATATATAAATCAAAGTATAACCTTCAGATTCAGCTCCTAGTACTGTAGCGAAGCTACATTTTAAGCAATTTTTGTTGTAGTGAGATGGGATGCACTGATATTTCGTGGGGTAGGTCAACAGTTGTCCCACACTTGAGTTTTGTCATAGCACTAGAACCCAAACAGATATCCTCAAAAAAATTTTAAAAAATTGTAATTTTTGATTTATATGTAAATCCCTATTTACGAGATTTAAAAGACGCTAAATCGAATCTGTTTCAGTTTAAATGATAATTAATAAATATTGAAATTCGACTTCACTGATTATTGCTGTCAAATTAGGCATTTAATCTTTACATAATTAAAATATGGAAGGCTCATATTGTTTAGTAGAATTAAAACATTCTCCTTAAAAGTAATACAGATAAGAGCGTTAGTGTTGTGGAGAGTGGAGGGGGTCAAAAAGGAATACTTCATCAGTTTTCCAATAAATCTTATAACTAATTATAAAATATTTACTACTAAAGTAGTTATGAAACTTTTTTTTTCTAAACTATATAGTTTCTGGAAAATGAAGGGGAAAAAATTAGTTTAAAGAAGACCACTCATCAAACAAACCCATAAAATATTTAGGAATTTATGTCAATAAAAAAAACTAAAATGAGATCAAAATTCACGAGATATAACAAAAATAGCTCTGAGGTTGATGATATTCATATTTCTGAGATTAAAAAATACCTTAAATAAAAAAATTAAAATAACAGTATCTTTGGCGTTGGTCCCGTTTGTCTCACATATCTTGGTAAGGTGTTAACAGTTAACGAAATTTTAAATCCCATGAACAAATGGTGAAAAGAATATTTATCACAGTATTTATGTAATACTAAAGTAATAAGAATCCAATAAAACACTTTTCCGGGAACTAAATATTTTCAATTTGGAATCTTAGGTTATATGCAGCAATTATAACAATATTGAAGGACAATTTATTTTAATTGAAATTTATAATAATTATAGTTAAATATTATGAGTTCTGAAATAGAACAAGGTTACCTCAAGACACCTTGGTACCGTAGGTCCCCTATAAGCACCCTCCCCTCCCAAACCGAAGTAGATATAGTCAAATTAATTGAAACATCACATAAAGCAAAAACTAACCGATGACTGATTGCCGACCCGTGACTCAGGTTGTCTGACTCCTTTGTCCTCAGATAAGGCTCCTAACCTTCTTAATTATATTATCCCAGCAACAGGCAGAGGATTACCGGCTATTGATGCCTCTTTGATAAAAAATTAACTAAACCACCTTCATTACAGTACCAATGTAAAAAAAGTAAAAAAAAAAAGAAAAGAAAAATAGATTATCCTACCTATTATCTATAGTACACAACAGGCTTATTTCAACACGATCCAAAATTAAAATCAACCTGACAGGAGCGTACGCTGTACGTTTATCCGTTTCAAATCCAGTGTCCTATTTTTGGCTAGTTTGATGATAGTTTGTATAGGTGTTACAAAAAACTTAATCTCTATGGTCAGTGAAAGAAAGCAAATAAAATATATGTTTTAAAAATAATTATGATAATTTTCTCCTAGTAATAAAAAAATCAACAATTTTATTTTTATCGAATTTAGAATTATAACTGATTTCTACACATTTTTATTTGCTTTACTAATAGGTATAGAATAGATATTTTCAAGAGCAATTGTGAGAGGAGTGAAATGCTTTAAGTGAATAAACAAGTACACATGAATTCAGATTGAAACATTTCTTCAAAATGTCCTAGGAGGGTGGAATAGCCCTACTCTCCTTCAAAGCAAAAGTGAAGCCAAAAAGCCCACGATCACGGTACTTATATTCACGTTGAGGTTAATAAGATTGTCCACCCTTATAATCTAAACTGTAGCAGAAGGCAGCCAGTGAATAGCTCGTACTTTTTTCCTATCTACTACTACTTTATTATTACTACTCCACACCCCTCGTCTATCATAAGGACACTTTTTAGGCTTCACTTTTCCTACCAGCTTAACATCTCCATATTAATCCTTACTCTAAGTGTTCTGCTGTAAGGTGAAGAAAAGGAACGGTAGTACAGTGTACTAACCCTTAGAGTATAGAACAGTTTCAGCTTTACTTACAAATATAGATAATTATGTCCTCGACTAATTCTGAGGGAATAGCGTGCTTTTAAAGGACACAAAGACCATCTTCATAAGGAGATAAACATCAATTCAATCTTCTCTAGTATCAGTACATCAATGTACATGAATATAACCTTCCAGTTACATAAATAATACCTTATTTTCAGGTCCTTGCTGGGTTTCAGTGAAATGTGCAGAGAATTAATGAATGAATATATAATCTCCAGGAGGAAGAGCAGAATAAAATTGGAAATATGTTATTAAATAATCATTCCACAATCATGTAATGGACTGAGAATGGACAATCAATATGTAGATTCTCTAAAATGAAAAAAAAATTACTTTTTATTCAATTTTTTGCACCACCATGTCAGCATTTCTTTTCATAAGTAAATAGCATAATTAGAAGTCCGTTCGGGTGGTTAGGGAACACTAAAAATTTCATTACCCGAAGAATGTAGACAATCTTAAAAAAATAATAATGAAATTATACAAAAAGAGGTTTAATGTACTCGTAGCAACATATTTTTAATAAACGGTGAAAAAATTAATTTTATTAATTTAATGTTTTATTTCAAATTTTACCTCCCACCCCCCTAGCTAGATATTTTTCACTGATTTCTGACTGGATTTCCTCGTAACGCCTGTAAAAATTTGTTCACTGTCACTATGGTATTGACATTTTATTAAAAGTATAAAAAAAATTAGCTTCAAAGCCGAACAAACAGTATTTAGACAAAATACTCGAGAATTGGTCCTCGGTTCATAAGAAATAGACAATTACATCGCGAATTACAAATAGAGTCAATAAAGGATTATATCAAAAAACGGTTTATAAAGTTCCACTCCCAGTTGCCGACAATTAAAGGACCAGTGACCTACAACCTGAGAAACCCAACCTCAACCCGAAGACTGAAGCCCAGACTGCTGCAGGACATTCTTTTATAAATTTTTCATAAATATAAAATTAATTCATAGTCACACTACCATTATTTACTTATTCTTATTATTCATTTTATTTATTCATTATTATTTTTTTTTTCTTCTCTCTTCCCTTTTTCAAATTAACTTGTTTCTTTTTACTATTAGAGGACAATTGTGTTTTATTTAAGTGTACCAATATCATTATTTTTTGTTATTAATTTTACTTTCCTCTTTTATTAAGAAGCATTATTCTTGTATATTTATTTTATTATTATTTTTTTTCCTTTTAATAAGAACATTTTATATAGTTAAGGGTGTCATTTGTATGACTATACCCCCTCATAATCAACTGTTAAAAAATATATATAATATAAGTTATATCAACCATGTAATGCCCACCAGGCCGGTCTGGTATAAAAATAAAATAAATAAAAAATTCTCGAGAATGACGAGTTCTGTAATTGAATAAATACTTTAGCACAAACATAGACAAGAGCAGAGACCTGAAACATACTAAATATAGAAACTATTATTTTTTTATGTCTGAGCGGACATGGATCCATTTACATATCTTTGCTATGTTCAATAAGGTTGATAGACAAGGAGGGACATAGGATCTACTTACCCGAGCCCCGGTAATCAGGTAAAGGACTAATAATAAAAATAATTTTAGAAGTAAAATAATCTGCTTTCAAGTCTTTTTATATATAAGAAGTGAACAAAGGAATTGAACTGAATTTTGTTTAAAGTAAAATCTTTTAATAACAATGAAGGGAGATGTTACACCATACAAGATTTTGCCAGGGCCTCAGTACTTGCTAGGCTACTGTCGCTGGTTCCCCGAACGGTTTTACATGTTTGTAAGCGAAAACACATTGGCCTTGTGGAATTTTTTTAAATTTATATTTTATCGTTTAAATTATCTTCAATACCTCAAAAAATGAAAATAAATAGAGCTATAAACATGAAAAAAACACCCAGTATATATTCCCCCGCGAAATCTATATTATGAAACAGATCATAATTTTTCCTCCCGTTTCGTCCAGAAAAAAGACAAATCAAATAATAACAGGAAAAAGGAAATAAACCAAGCACCTTTAACAGCAATTTATAAAAATATCTATTCTGTTAGAGGCCTTTTGCCTTATAGTTTTAGATAATAAATCTTCCTATAAATATTTAATGAGTGGTCTAAGGGGTAAAGTATGGTCTGCCTTTGGAACCGAGGCTGGTATCGATGTAATAGAGTGATTAGAGGTACAGCCAGGTGATGACCATAACGGTCACTGCTCCGTCAACAGACTGTACTCATCGCCTGAGAAGATCGTCCAAGAGAGAGAGGAAGATAACATTTACTAATATTTATTTTATGCTACTCCATGGATATTGGAGATGATAATGATAACACTAAAAAAAAGAGGTGGTCTGTTATTATAATTAAATTTAACATCACAATCCCTTCTAAATCGAAAATGTTACGTCATTTACTGGAGTAAGATATCTATATTTTTTAATATATTGAAATACTCTTTTTTCTAAAATTTTATATTTCATTTGAAAAACAGAACTTAGCAATCTATTAATTAGTATTTTATAATAATTGATAATTATTGAAAATTAAACAATGTTTTTTATATAATATTTATAAAGTAGTTACCGTATTTTCTGAATATAAAGGCGTACAGTAAAAAGGAACTAAAATAGTTTACAAATACTTATTTACCGACGTTACGAGACATAGGAAAAATCAGCAAGCAGTTTGCAGTGCTTCATCAAACTAAAAAAGAAACAGAATAACAAAAATATGTTGACAGTGTTAGATGATAATAGACATAAAAGTAAACTGAGATGGGGGTTAAAAATTACATAAAAAATGAACAATACAAAATTTAAAAAAAAGGTGTACAATAAAAAGTATATATAAAAAAAGAAGTAACATAGACTATTGGAGTTAAAATAGACAGGAGAAATAAAAATAGAAAAGTAGATATAAGAGAAATAAAGAATAAAAATTGTACCCACTAAGAGATGAAAAATTAAGGGAATAAGATGAGAATAAACAAAGGACAAGGAAGAATAAATAAAATATATAATAATAATAACGAAGAAAAGAAAGAATCGGAACTATCTAACTGTCTTGATTAAAGCCACCGAACGAGTGACAAAAAAGCAGAATCGTATAGACATAGAGTGGGGAGAAATGACAGTTAAAAAACGGTTACATATAAGTGAAATATATTAAAAAGTATCGGAAATTATCATAATAATAGTAACTATAATTATTATATAATATAGGAAAGATAAATACATATTAAATGATAGAATACGTAATTCATTTTAAAAAAAGTGACATATACGGATAGAAAATATATAACACAGTGAAGACAATATAGATACAGTACAATACACGTATAATAACTGAAACAATGGATGAAATAATTTTCATTCTAGAGTCTTCCGATAGCTTCGGTTATTTTTCTGTTACTTAAAAAACTGGCATCAACCTGCACACCATGATTATAGTTTCCTTCAATAAGGATGTCCATGTTGAATTCTTCTTTTAAGTGTTTTTTAAGAATAGAATGTACATTTCACAGAGCAAATGGTTCAAGCAGACGGGATGATATTGATCACATTATTTAGTGCTATCTTCCGTAAGTAGATTTTCAAGAAAGGTGACAACGATCCAGATGGTGAGTCACTAGAGGTGAGGACCAGGGCTAATCGTAAACTATCAAAGATAACTGAAATGGGAAATGAAAACGAATGCAGAGGGAGGTGTATTAAGGAGAATTTATGTCACGAAAAGTCACAGATGGAATCGTAAGAGCTTATCGAAGGCCGAGTGAGCGTTACTCCTACTGACCACGTTCTAGCCCTTACTTAAATTCAGGAGAATACTTAAGGAAGGACATAGATGTCCATTCTGATAGCAAATTTATGCCAGCATAGAACAGCGTTAGTGAAGATGTGTAAGGTGTAGTTACATTCAATTTCATTTTGGAAATACACCTGAAGGAAGAATCTTATTTGTCGTGATCGTAAGAGGCTTGAGGCAGTTAATCAAACGAGACTAAGTAATAATATCGGCATATATTTTCGAATAAAAATCTCGAGGGATCACTTTCTTTTCTTTTATTGTTAAGTTGTGAGAAATTTGATTTAACCTTTGTTTTTTTTTCTGCTATACTTTTATTTTTATAAATCTTAGTCCCTAATAAAAAAAAAATATATTCAATTTTATATAAATACATGAAGGTAGATCATAGAGTAATGTCATAGCTAAAAAATAAATTATTATTTCAGATATTAAGTAATTTCTTGTGAAAGGGGAAATTTTTTAAATATCAGTTTATTTGTTTACTTTTTTTAAGTCTAATAAATAAATGCAGACAACAATATCATTGTTACCAAAAAATCTTATATCATTCCGAATTTCCGTAAAGTGAGTAATGCAGTAAATATTACGGTTGGGCATTATATTAGAGAATATTCATTATGCATAGTCTTCATCTAAAAATAAGAACACCCTATTCTTAAACATATGTGACCTTATTTTGAACAAACATTATTTTAAATCTTTGAAATTATGAATGAAATGAAGTTGTATCATATTCATTGTTTAGCTCTCTTACAATTTTATAATCTGAGTGGTTATTCAATTTTCTTAAATAAAAAGTCAACATAGTCCGGGTTTTCATTGTTCATTGAGCAGAAAATGGGGGACAATGACGAATTTTGAAGCCTTATGATAATTTCGTTTATATCTGCTATGTTTAAAAAAAAAAACTTTGTTGATTAATCAATCCATGGGTTTTGTTCTATGATTGGCAGAATAGCCAACAAGTCAGTTGCTATTTGAATAGCTAGTACCACACAATGGGTACTCATAGTAATTCTAGCAATCCTAGAGCATAAAATCTCTACCAACACCAACTTCAGCGATTGTTGCTCAATGTTTTATGATTGTTTCAGTCATAACAACATTTAGTTTTATGGCAATGGCTAGGGATAGTTAGCAGTATATGAACAATGAAGCTACTGTCACGTAAGCTACACATGTATATGCCTTGACAGCTAACGAACATTTCTATCTAATCAACTGTAATAGCCATTGGACAAAAATATATTTTTCTCATAAATTGCTGCGCTTGGATTATTTGTATGATTGAAATTGATTGTATCCAAAGTTTCTACCTTTTATGCAGTAATACCATTTGGGTGGTGGCTTCAATAGTCACTTTTTCAACTAGGCTAGGACTGTACGTGTTATCGGCATAGAGCCTTCTGGTTCACTGGACTTTCATTAATTTGTTTATAGTTCTAAATTAGTTTATGAATGTATGACACTCTTGCTGTAAGGAATTCATAAAAGTACCTCCATTAAAAAAAGGGATTAAGCTCTTACTTAAAGGGCGCCCTAATTAAAGCAAATAAAGGGAGAGGAGGAGAGAGAGAGGGGGGGGGACTACACCACTACAGGGCACCTGAGCACCTGCTCCTGGATATTACCATAATTACATAGATCTAGAATCGATAGCCCTTGTCTCCCGGCCCTAGATAAAGACATCAATATTCGCCTCAATTACCCGCGCTCCCCAATAATCTGAATATTCCCCTCGGTAAACACCGATTTATCACTGCCTCTAATTCGGCTTCCCTCATGGCTGGATCCATCTCGGACCTAGATCCCTAATTCATCACTTGCCAAAGGATGCTGTAAAATGAAATTAACAAAAGATATCCTGATATATATCAGGTGTATAATTGAAGAAATGAATCTGGTATTCAATTGGAAGATCTTTGATTGACAGTTTGTAATATAATAAAGGAAAATGGTCCGAGTGCAGAAAAAAAAATCAAATAATAATTAAAATATTTATTGTAAGGCAACGTTTCGCCCCGCTTTGCATAGCTTCATCAGCATCAAAAAATACACAAACAATTAAAATAATGTCCTAAAGTAAGAGAATAGGTAACATGAAAACTAAGTATAACAATCTGGGAATAATGTTTAAAATACCAAGAGAATATGTAGTCCATATAATATAGGTGAAGTATACAATAACATTCAGCGTGCGAGATCACTGTTATACCAACTTCCGTTTGCATTGCGCTTCTTTTCATCTGTTTGCCGATGTTATTTTGTTACCAATATCGTTGAGGGGGGGGGGGGACACTTGCGGCTGTTTTAAAAAAAAGAGCGATGATGCAGGGCCGGAACAAATAATAATATAATATAATTTCAGCGTTGTTGAAACGATTTATATTAGAGTATGGAGTTAATCACAATGGCTTCTGAAATAATTTACTTATTATTCAATTGCCAAAAAAAAAATTAGCGTTATGTTAATAAAATTTAATTAAAATGTTAATCTGTATTATTCAGGAAAGCTACAATAAATATAAAAAGTAATGATTATACCAAGTGCTTTGACACTTAAATTTAAGATTTTTCAAAAAGTGGAGTTAATCGATGTGTGCATGAACGGCTCATATATAAAAATACAGAACAAAAAAAAACAAAAAAAAAAAAACCAGGAAAATAATGAACAAAATAGGACAACAAACATAATGAATGGAATTTAGCACAAAAATAAACTGCAGGTGGAAGAGAAGACTAACAGGATCCAAGAGTGGAAGAAGTGGCGATTAACAAATACGTTATTCAAAAGCAATGAGATATAAAATAATGTTAAAGTAAAGATAATAATGTTTCTTAAATATATTGCTACATTTAAAATTTCTTTACTTTATTACATTATTGTAATTGTTTGTATCTTTTTTAGCTCTGACAAAGCCCTACAAAGTGGGACGAAACGTTGGCTCACAATAATTAATTTAATTAATATTTGAGTATTTTTTTTTAATCGCACCCAGACCGTCGTTGTTTTATTTATGAATCTGGCATTCGTACTGTATAACTGTCAAATGTTTTAATATTATTTAAAAACAAGTAAAATATTATAGAATATGAAGGGAGGTCCAAAATGGCTGGAATTTTTTTTTTATTAATTCTACAGAATTTTGAAGGTTTGATTTATACTACTTTCACCGCATTCGCGAGATAGTTCCTTTAATCTACCATGAAAAGGAAATGTTTTGGTGAAAGAACCACGCCGATTGACTCAAGGTACACTGATCACGTTTTATAAATAGGATACAGGCTACACGAATTTCAGTAATTTATGAATTTAGGGTTAACTAATCTACAAATTCAATCAAGATACATACTTATCTTGAAATTGCATTTACACCAATTTACGACAGATATTCTTAAAAAAAAATTTTTCACTGAATAGTAATTATAAATTATAGATGCAAAGCCAATGTGGCGTATCCGAAAATGTTGCTATCTTGTGTTTTGGGATATTTTAACGTGTGATATCACAAATTAAATATACAAAATGATCAATTGAGTGTTATAATTATAATTGAATATATATGGTATATATTGAAATTAGAAATTAGTTACTAACTTTTATCTGCAACCATAATTAAAGCACAATGTTCTTAGGAATTTGCAAATAGGCCACTTTTGACAAATACACCAATTTGCAATTACGCCGCAATGGACCGACGATAAGTAATTTTTGTTTTATGGCCCTTTATTTTATTCCCTGATAATTGAATAATCCGCAAATTTCCATTTTTCTGCAGATGATGTATATTGAAAGTTAGGTTAACACTGATCGTAAATAACATTTTTATCCAGCGGAATCAGAACTTAATCATTATGTAATAACAAAAATAATTAATCTCTTTTCGCTTGTATTTTAATACCTAGTTAGGGATAATTAATTTCAACCTTAATTAAAGGTTTCATAAATAAGACTTATTTTCAGTCTAAAAAGCTCCTTTCTCACTAACCTAACCTAATCGGTGCAAGCTATAAAGATGGGGATGAATCAATCGTTAAGAAAGGTTCTTATGCATGAAAGCTGAAAAAACGAAACTTTGGTTACAGCTAAGAATTTTTTGTTTTCTTAACCTTAAAACGTTTTTATTAAATGTACCTTAGAATCTTATTTAGACTGAGTTTATCAACTATTATGCTGATATAAGCGATTATTAAAAACATAGAATTCAAGAATCTTACAAACATATAATTTTTTTATTAATTTAAAAAAACACTCAGGGTGCCTATGCGTGCGTTCATTTATGTAGGTATTTTTGTATATTAGTATGCATTTTTTTGTGTGTGCATATTCACCAGGCGAGGAGAACAATTAAAATACTAAAAGTGATTATAACATTACAAAAGTATTTTGAAAACAAATTTTTAAATTAAACTTATAAGTTTTAGAATATTTGTCCCAATTTTACAGAGTATTTTTTTACTACAAACAGAAGCGAAACCTTGCCTTTCTACGAACCCTGTGCTGAGAAATAAATTAATGTATGTCAAAGAGAACGTCTGCCCTAAACGTTATAGGATGTCCTAGATATTATAGATATTTATAGAATAATTCTATATTAAAAACATTAATAGTTTAAATTAATTTTTATTAGAAACTATAAATTCCATAAGGTTTTTAATTTTAATGCAGTATATACGGTCCAAGAAGAAGGTCAACTTATTATGAATGCAGCAACTTGTGACTTTTTTTGGTTCGATACCATTTTCTTCAGAAGCAGGCCAGTTTATAATATAAAAGGTTTAATACATAATATCATATACCATATACTATTGTTACATATACTCCCTCCCACTCCCACTCCCTCTCCCACTCCAAGTCTGACAGGCTGATTCGTCTAATTCCCTCAAGAAAGATAAGACCCTGGTGATAGACGTTTATAATAAATAGGTATTAGGAGAAAATTATGTGTAGGGTCTAACAAATAATTTTCTCCTATGAACAGAATTAAAACTACACCACAATTAGAGAGATAATGCGCATCAACGCTCGGTTCAGGGATCAAGTGAAAATGATTCGCGCATGGCAAACAATGAGTTCTTTTTCATGATTCAGTAGTTCAATGAAAAGAGCTTAGCTCTATTTCGTCAAAATATATTATTTGATTGAAGGGTAGACATTTGGATACACTAAAAAGAATGGAGATCGCTCGATCCAAGTAATTCTCCTAATTGAGGTGCCCATCTTCTCTCCAGAATCACTGATCGCTCGTTCTGTAAAAAGATAATTTGAATCAGTTCACGGATCGCGTGATAGAGTTTACAAATAGCTTTTTTCTATTTCACTATTATATTTATCCGTGGCATGTTATGGAATAGGTTTCTGAATACATTGTTTCCTGCCATCTTCATTATGTTTAATATGTAACATGAAAGTCGCCTAGACTCGGGACAGACCTAAGAACATCCCCTCTTATGCGGCGGATTCAATTACGAGGACCCTGATGCCAAGACGACGAGGAGGCAGGAGAATGAAGACATGTCGCCCGAGGGTTGCCGTGTATTAAGACATTACCCAAAGGTAACACCTATAATTCCGAGCCGGCCTGAGGGGTAATAGCAGCGACCGCACGATAGTCGGTTATTAGGGTCCTGATTGCCGGCAGCTGTCACCCACCTCGGTCCCTCTGTCTGCTCTACCTCTTTTAGCATTTGCTAGCACTTCAATATGACTGCAATATTTACAGCTTATAATATTATAATATAAGTTGGACAAACCTCGTCATATAATCGTTTCCACGAGAAAAATTGAAAATTCTTTTTCTTCTCCACCTTCAAGTTGTGACAACGCGTGGAGGTTTAGACTCGGTCTATTTTCTTCACCTGTCGCGATCATTCGCCGTGTCTCTCATTAACGAGCAGCCTCTAACTTTATTCAGACTGGTGTCTAAATCCGTGTTTGAAGGGGCATTAGTTCGGGCGTATAAGAAGTATATCGCTAAATGTATACCTGATCCATAGAAATAAATTTAGTCTGGAAAAAAACAAAAAAAACATTAAACATATCTTATAGAATTGATTGGGAGAAGAGATCGTTATGTAAAGTTACATTGCTGATGTTCAGTGGCATTTGCATTACATTTCTATATTGTTTACAACGAAGTTTGCATTATTTGTATACAAATGACTAGTTCCCTAATTAAATATAAGAATATAATTCGTTTAAAGAAGATGTGAATATAATAAACTTAGAAATAGACTGGCAAATAATGAACTGATTCAAAGCCTATCCTCTTCGAATCATTGAACTGAACCACTGATTCAAAAGAAAAGTTGTTCCCGTGATTCATGAAAAATAATCCTTTATTTGGCTTTATGTAACTATAATAAATTTTCAAGTTTCGAATGGGTTTGATTTGAATTCCGTAAATCTCAAGTATCCTTGAAAATGATGGTGGAGGTCTGATCGATAATTTTGGAGAAATATATTTTTTTTTTTTAAATTACAGACATTAAATTCTAAGACATTGGAATACGAATTAGATCTAAAATTATATAACCTACGAATAAACTTAATAGTTAATTTTGTATACTTTTAATTTCTATAGGTTAGTTTAATCAATAAAATGTGTATCAGAGTTATGGGCTAAAATTTCGATTTTTTAATAAATTTCTCAGAACATGGGTAGAAGGTTTGTGTGAAAACTTACAGAACCAAAGGCAAATCCATTATTTGGATTTTTTCTACGAGTAACTACCATTTGATTCGACTAATTGGTTAGTTTTGCAGCATAAGTTTTGAAAACGCAACCAGGTACCCTATCAGAGAGGACAATTCAACTTTCAGGGTTAAGAAAAATGAATTTCGCAATAACACATCTAAATTTTAAGTTTAAAGTATGGTGATTATTTTTATTATTATATTATTTTATTTATTTATGTCTTCATGTACATAATTTGGTTATGCTCATTTTCTTTATCCCTCTGTTTGTATATATTTAGAGAGAGATTTTATTTATTTTTATTCTTATTTTAGTATGAATGTGATCAGTCATCACTATTACATATTGCCCAACAACAACAATAAATTGTAATATCTATCAATAAAGTTTTGAATTAAAAAAAAAAATTAAAGCGACGAATTCAAGCGACTGAACGGAGATAGGTATTTAGGAATTGAAATGTTTCCAAGCTGTAAGTCCTTTCATTAAATTAATCTGTCACCAGCTCCTACTCTGTAACAATAGTTGCAACATAGATCTGTACACAAGTAAAGATGCTTGTGTCCCATCGAGATTTTATAAACCTCGAATCAGCATAAATTACCGCAAATATTTATTTTTATGAACATATAAAATTGTAGATGAGTTTTGAGGTGAACAAATATGACCTTAGCAGAGAACGAGCCTGTGTTTTAATAGGGTACGGTTGAAACAATAAAGACTGTTAGGGTACTAATAACACGGATGGGAGGAGCGGAGGTTGAAATAATTACCCAGGCGCGGTGTTTAGATGTTGTGTGAACTGATTAGAGCTGAGTCACGGTTTAGTGTAAATCTATTAAACTGCAGGCCGGGGCCCGGTCGTGCCCGGACACTCCCACGGCATAAATCCACGTCTTCTTAAGTCCAAAGCCCTCTCTCTATTTACACCTCTCCTCGTGCGGTTACCATTCCCATCTCTTGTCTTCCAGGTGTTCGGTTCTCCATCAACCGGCATAACGGGTCATCCAACACTAGCCACTAATAGAAGTAATCAATGTTGAAAGGAATGTGTTTGTTTTAATTGATTGTACTCACGCTATTTCATAACATTCCTGTTTTTTTAACTCTATTGAGCAATTTTTCGAAGTAATGTTAAGAGCTTGTGATTGGCAATTCAGAGCCGCGAAAAAAGAAAAAGAAACAGTTAGCAGCGAAGACCTTCTAATCAATCTGTAATAGAACAGGTGTTTAAATAAATTAACCCCTTTAAGTACCGTTAAAGTTTTGCGTACATTACTCGCTACATAAGGAGGGCACCCCCCTACGTTAGTAAAAGCCTTATTGAAGACCTAAAAAAAATGTTTAGTCCTAAACATTGCCTCAAAGTGAAATCTCCCACCAATATTAGACTCTTGCGAATTCATTCTATAAAATTAATAATATTATATTTACTTGTTTTTGGGGCAACCCTATGGAAATAGAGTTAGCCAGAACAATAAGTGGTATACATATAAATACAAATATGAATATTCAACTACAATAATAAAATTTAAATCATTTATATAAATTAATAATACATTATGAGAGCGGGGTGGTTAATGAGTAAGGCGCTGATTGACTCCAATTACCTGGATTCGAATCCGACTGTGGCAAGTAACTATTTTTTCTATTATTGTAGCCGTGGAGGTGGGTTTGGTAGGCCACCGGGGCCCACTCACAGCCTCTATATATTGGGTGCTCTAAATTGGAGAAAAACCTGGAAGTTGAGCGTGATAAAGAACAAATCATCTCCTTGCACAATCGTTGTTGAGGAAAAAGTACACAAAATACTGCTGTATTTTAGTAGTGGTTGTAGGTTACAAATTTTATTTTTTTTAATAATACAAAATAATAGGCATGTTATTTATATTTCTCACAATAAAAAAATCTGGAGCGTGCACCACACAACTTTCACTTACTGACGTACTTACGTTCCAAAGTTTTGATGACTTTTTTTATTAAGTGGCGGTCCCACAAAATGAAAAACTTGACCCCCCCCCCCGCTACGGTTAGAATAGGTTGGTAATCTGTATATAACTAGGCAAACATCACCATCGCTGTGGATTGCCTTTGCAAAAAAAGTTGCTGTCACATTCCAGGTGACAGACATATTACACATTA
>NW_027106407.1:911873-921675 GCF_000696795.3 Halyomorpha halys | reverse complement strand
ATCTAATTCTGTGAGTACTGCCAGAATCTTATACAAATAATTTGGATTGATATTATTTAGCTTGGACATCAATCGGTGTATGAAGGGTATTGTATGTGAACAGTATTGAAGTTAGTTGTAATCAAATAAGACATAAGGTGACGAAAAGAGATTTTATTTATAGAGGTTGGTTGAATAAGAGAGAATATGAAGGCTAAATACTGAATCTATTATAACTACAGGGTGTGAAGGGTCAAAACAAGTGCAAAAAGCATTTATGGTTAAGGTTAATGAATTTGTATTGGGGGACTATGAAAACTGCAGATTGATGACGAGGATGGATGGTGATGGTGTGAATAAGATATAGAAGGAAAGTGACTTACTTATGTATACATACTTCATTTTTCTTTTCCTCCATGTCCCTCCATCAACCCTCTCCTCGGCTAACTAAGGGCTCTTCGGATGTGTCCTTACTCATGGGTTTGTTTAATGAATAGGAATGAAGAAAGAAAAACTGTTTCTGGCCAAAGCTCGATTGAGTGAGCGTCTTTTGTCATCTCGGCCACATGGGGGCTGGTGTTACAATCGCAAGTAGCATTATGATTATAGTTTGATTCGAATCTTCCGTTTAAACGGAACGATCGGGTTCTGTTCTCTTGTACGTTTGAAAATTTGAAAAAAAAAGTTTTGCAATACTCCAATGCCGTTCCATCACAAGCCATACAAGGCATCTATGGGTCAAAAGTATGAGTGAACCTATATCAAGTGTGATGGTATATTTCTCCGAAAATCTAAGTTGTGCAATAATTCTAAGATAAGTTATGGGGTAGCTAATTATTAGGTAGCCCCTCCCTCTAAGGGATGTATGTTTAAATAAAAATCCTACTGTATCATGGATTGCATCCTAGCGAACATAAGCATCGACTATTCTTAACTAAATGTTACACTTTTACTCCTACGACAACCATTTAGTTAAAATTACGGATATCATCCATTGAGACGAAACTGTTCAGGAAAAAGGTAATTAAATAAAGAAAAAATTCCAGTACAAATTTGTTATGCGTACATACCCATAAAGCACCTAAAGCCTCATCATAACTGATGCATCACGTCCTTAATTAATAATAGGTTACAGCCTGACTGTAAAGTACCATGCAGACAAAAACAATTAGGACACTAAAATGATTTCGTCACACCCTGCATGCTTTTTGAAACCTACTACCAAAAGAAATTACGAAACCTTTCTAAAGATATGAGATGGAAATTAAAATTTTAAAATCCTGTTTTTGTGACATAAAAACACAAACATAAAACAAAAAGAATACAAGTAGAAAATAAAAGGGGTGATTAATAGTCAAAATATGTACCGTACAAAATAAAATGGTATCATATAATAATTAAATTAACACTCGTGGCCAATATATGTATTTCAAAACCGCTATTGGACAAGTATTATCACAAGCAATGATCGTCAAATGTTTTTATGCGGAATGCGGAAGGAAACATTGGAAACAAATATTTACCAACACAATATATTTGACTAATCTTAACTGAATAGAGCAGTGCTGGGAGGACCAATTTCTAGCAACATTAACATAGAATTCGTATTCATTGTATTATAGTCTTTTTTTTATTATGTTCAGAGTTAATCCCTGACTTCTTCCTAAAAATGTATTTTATTCGAAATATAATACAATAAGATATAACTTAGTTTCGGAGAACTTACGAACCTAAGTGACTATACGTCGATAACAGAATTTTAAAAAAACTTACCATGTTTTTTGAAAAGTAAATACATTATTACGAAATGAAGTAGAAAAGAGAATTAAAAAATCATTGTAGTTAATAGATAGATGAGAAAAGTGCGTAATATGAATTACGGTTTTTCTATAAAGTTTACATATATATGGTATGTAATGTACCATAACTATTATAGGGATACATAATATATAACATAAATGAAGTTATAACTTATTATGGTTCTTATTGATAATATTCAATTTGCAGTGGAAGCGAAGGCCAATATTAAGAGCTATTGGAAAGAAGCAGGCTGGTGCCCCACCGACATTTAGCCGCCGTAATAATTTTTGCCCAAGACCGGTAATCATGAAGAGACGGCTGCTAAATAAGAAATAAGCTGAGAGGTAATATACCTCGTAGGAAGTAAGAAAATTGAGGTTTTATGAAGGGGGGAGGTGGGGTAATTAGTAGCTTCCATGTTTCCACCTAATGGCCTAAACAACTTTTCTCCGAGCCGCTGCTCCATTTTATTTTAAACACAATTTAGGCGCATAACATTAAATCATTCTTTCAATTTTCGTTGATCCTCTCCATCTGGAAATTGTTTTAATGGGATCAATTATTGAATTTAAAATCATTTTAATAGGTTAAGGTTAAAAATCGCTGCATCAGCCTCTCAAGTTTAGCTTATTATTTTCCAATTACTGCTTTATTATTATTTTCTTTTTCAGCTTTTAAATGAAACAACAAAAAGATATTATCAGTATAATTATAGTCATATAAGATACTGGAACATGTAATTATTTTGGAAGTATAGATATATCATATTTTTCAATAATCTATAAAAAAAAAAAAAAAAAAGGAAAGGGTTTATATTATGAAAGTTTATTATCATGAAAATAATATTGACTTGTCTGAATATGTGCTAGTCCAGTACTTTTATGGCAAACTTTTTTCTTTTATTTATTATTTTCCATTTCAATATAATTAACACATAATATAATGCCATTTATAATATAGAATAATTTGAGAAAAAAAAACTAACTTTTTATCCTAGACAATATCCTTCTTTAAATGATCATTTGCAAGGACAACTCATCTCGTATATTTCTTGAGGTATATTAAAAGCCTAAAAACTGGTACCTAAGGAATGTTTAATTTTAAATTATAATAAATATGAGATCAGTTTAGTAAATTTTATTTATTTAATCTATTCCACAACTAACTACATATCCATAAAAGCTCTTTAGCTGTTATAGACTTAAACTAATTTACCTAACTGCACTATATCATAATATTAACATGATCCGTAACCAATTACCTAAAGAACCAGCTAATGAGAACAAGGAAAAATTTTTTTTGAGGCATTAGAAAAATACCTTGATCAATGCCTGAGTGCTTATTTAAAAGTGGTTATCGGATATGGTAATGCACAAGTGGGGAAAAAAAGTTCCTTCCATCCCACTAATAGCAAATACAGGATTTATGAAGAATCAAATGAAATTGGACGAAGGTTTATCAACTTAGACATACCAAAAACATAATAATCAGTTGTTTCCTGACGAGAAAATTCACCTTAACATGTCATTTACTGATAAATGACACCCAATCGTTAGTCTATGAAAAGTTGGATCCAATACATAATTTTGTGATGACATATTGTTAACTATATTAATTATCTTTTTTGATGATGGGTGCCTACCTGAAGTGTTTTAACTGGTGAATGTAGAACAAAAGTGACTCAAAATACACTTTTAAGTAACCTAATTTAAATATATTTTCTAAACGAGACCCCCTTTTGCTCTAAGTCAGGAATGAGCTGCGCATGGTTCAAATTTGAGCTTAGTTGAAAATCATAGAACTAAAAGTTCAAGCGCTGATGTATAAAAAGTTGTACGATATCTTAACACGTCCCTCGAAATGTTGGAACTTAAGAAATGGTTAACTAATCCTTATTTTGTACAGAAACTCCTCTTTGGAATCTATCTATGGATCTGGTTTATGTAAGGGAGAGTTAAAGGTCCTTATTAAAGAGGCTGGCATAGTGAGTAGCATCAATTATTTGTAAAATTTATTCTCACTTAACAAGGGCTTCCATATTTGTAATTTCAAATCCACCTCAACACGACTCCCACCTTCAATTAAAAGTCGTATATCCATTCCTATTTACACTATACTAACTACACTAAACAACTATAACAAGTAAAACTATATTCAAATAACACAATGGAAGAACATTGAAAAAAATACACAACATAAATACGACTGCTAAACAGCATAGCACATCTATGAATGAAATATAATCTTACCAGTTCAGAACTTGATGAGTTACTATCATGGACCGTTTCACACGGCCATTAATGAGGGATTGATTAAGCTACAATGTAACCTGATCGGAACTTCACTATCAATAAAGATAGGTACTAGACAGCCTACTGACCATAATCGATCACAAATCCATGGACTTAGACCTAATCGTCATCGATATTGAACCTGTGTGTTTAAACTTTCTGCTGTAAAGGATACTGCCGATTTGGATCAGTGGATAAGCCTGCCATTGAAATTTAATAAATCTTATTGAGTTTTTTTATCCTCGAATTCATAATTAGAATATAAGTAATCCTTGCGTTTTAATTTTTTGATTATCAACTTTACTTTGTTGCCAACGGATAAATTGACAATTACTCTAAATGCCTTTTGTACATTTAAGCTAAGAGATATTATTTTCTTTAATCTGTTCTTTTTTATCTTATAATCAGCGTGGTATCCAAACATGTTGTTTACTTGATAATTATGAACTTAAGGAAGAATGATGAATGATTAAGAAAAATATCATTGGGCAAGTAGGAATGCGCAAAGGGTTAGTATAATCTATAACTAGATGTTATTTGGTTACGGTTTTTGAAGAGTGAAAAACCGCTATAATAGTTAACTTGTTATCCGTCTCCTCATTTAAAGAATATAATTTTAAAACAAATATAACATAGGAAGATGAATATAAAACTAGGTATGAAAGAGAGATGGGATAAATGAGGGGTTAGGCGGGACTGGTAAAAATTGAAAGGAGCCAAGACAGACCGTGATGGATAGGGAACTGCCGGAGACTAAGACGTTAGCTCGCCTGTAATTACCAGTAATCATTATTTATTACTCTAATAACCGGCCTCCAAACCACCAGTTAATATTTTACTTAGGGCGATTCAACTCGATCACACTTCTGGAGCTTCATTTTTACCCGTCTATTCCCTTCGAGTCCTGTGTTTAGGCGCTGAGATTTACTATGGCGGCCGCCTTCCCCGTCACGACTCCTCTCTCTCTGTCACACCCAACTACCTAACTTCATCGGGCTATTTTCTCATGCTATGTCTCAATTGGTAACCTTACAGATCCGCCTGGCCAGCCATCAATGATCGGTCGAAGCTACCATCAAAACTCTAACAAAGAAAGGAAGTTTAAGAATATGACAGTTACTAGAGTTCATTGAGAAACAACGAAGAAACTATTTCAACAGAGGTACTTAACTTTTAAAAAATATCTGAAGCTTATAAATATAGTATAAAGTTCCTAAGCTTATAATTATATATAAAGTTTCAATTAAGACTTTTTTTCAACTTTCCAGAAAGGAACATTCTGATGGCTTTATAGGTAGTGAGGAAGACATTTCTGCAATTTTTTATTTATTTTTTTTTAAATTTACGGCTAGCCTACACAATCAGCTATACAATATTTCTACATATATTATTTTATATAAAATTCTAATATCGATTATTAACTATTGTTTTTTGTGCTTTACTCTCTATTGGCATATTAAACCCCAAGTGAGTGACACAAAACTAGATAAAGAAACTTTTCGAAATTTAATTATATAATTTTGGCTGACCATTATGTTTTTTGGTGAGCTAAAACCGAAAATGAAATCCGTTTTCTTCCAATAGGTATAGGTTTTTAGCAAATTCATGATACATAATGATTGCCATAGTTATGTACCACAAAAATGAAAAAAAAAATCGTTCATAGCAGCTAGAGATCAATTTTAATTTCTTATGGTATCCAAAAGTTCAGGTACATAAACACTACTAGTGAATTATAATTTCAGATATATGCAATTTATAATTGTTTAAATATATTCGGGTGACTAATAATTAAATAATTAATTGTCTTCCAATGAATTTACACTCTATTGTTATTATATTAATGTAAGAAAACTTCAGATTTCCGATTGAAGTCAATTTAATGTATGTAGAAATAATATAGTGGTGATTGAGTAATAAAGGTATTTCTTATTTTCTAGTTATTCTGTATTTCCTTATATTCATTATAGTTATTCCCATGTTTTTTCGTTTTTTACCTTATGACGGCATGCAATTATAATGTTAAAAAAATTAAAACCCGCTCCTGAACCCATAGGGCTTACTCACGGCTATAGTGTTACAGAAAACAATTGTCTGCCCAGCCGGGTCCTTGGAGTTGGTAGCATCGTGCCTTACCATGGTAGCACCGCGCTCCCATTATGTTAACACTTATTAAATAAGTTTTTACTTATTTTTGTTCATCACTAACCGCACCCCAACCTCTTCTCATAACATATCAACGGACAACTAACATTACACCGTTTTGATGATCGTATGAATTTCTTATACAATAACAAAATCTATTTGCCTATTGTACTGATGGCCGAGCCCTAATGATTTTTACTGTTTCTGACTCTTTTGACAACCGATTTTCCAACTTTAGTTTTATGTCATCCAAGAAGAATAAATCATACATGACACCTGTCAATACGTCACTTTCCTCAGGTAAAATATTTCATGTTAATCAGCCTATCGTGCCGTCTCCCACTAACACAGAAACGATCAATAAAACAAACTGTATGTCTTAGCACTTATTACCTGTGACTGGCTATGAACAGTGTGCGAGACATCTCAAACATTGATAAATGATTCTTATTGCTGTTTTGTTTAAATATTATATTTACGTAAGTTTCAAATCAATCGGTATGGATTAATTTTGTGATTTATATTGACTAGAAATCCTTAACCTGCATTCATTGGTAATTTAAAAGAAAGTGCATTTTCAGCGAAGGGTTAAGTTCATTAAATTCCAATTCTTATTCATACCTTTTTATTTTTAAATTTAAATTACTCAAATTAAGCAATTTTTGCAAATTTTATGACAATTTTTTACGGTATAAATTTTTTTTACTCCACAGAACTTGGCATTAGATGTTTCGAGTGAAAAATATTTATTTCTAATTCATACAATTTAGTAATTTTTTTTCTTTTCCTTTCATTAAACATGTCAATCATCAAATATTTCATCACTCATTTTAAGAAATTATTTTTGTAACATTGCTTTAAATAATCATTTATTATCGCGTTATCCAAAATTAAGATCTGAAATAAAAACTAAAATCATTAATAAATAAACAATAAATTGAAAATTTTAATTTCATTTTTTTATAATTTACAACACCGGCTTCTGAAAATCTTTACAAATTAAAATTAAAAATACAAACATAAAAATTAAAAGACAGTTAGCTAAATTAATCAGGATTTTGTATAGTACTTTTTTCACGTTACATAAATAACATATAATCCAAATTTATATTTAAATCCAATTATCAATGATTCATTTTTAAAGATAATATCAAACAGTAGAAAAAAATAATTGAAAAAGGGATTCAAATCGATGTTGCATCACATTCGTTATCTTTTGCATTTTGTTGTACATATATACAAACTGTAAATGAATGAACAGAACAAAGCAAACAATGACAAAGAAAGAATGGATAAAAATGCCCGTATAAACAGAGAATTAAATTATAAATGAACTAAGGTAAAAAGCGAAATATCATGTTTTCACATTCATCACATTATGAAACTAAATGTTATATACCTCGTATAAGAGTAGGAGAGCTTTGTTGAAGAGGGAAATCCTATGATAGTATTCCTGTGTGTACCTCATTATTTAAATGATTAGCCTAGACAAAAGATTGTCAGGAAAAGGTATTAATTAGTATAAAGTAATTAATAAAGTTTATTATGAATTATGATAGAAACAAAATCTTTAGAGCATTTATTAAAAAAACTAATCACTGAACTACCGTTTCAAATATCAAAAACTCTCATCTAAACAAACTTCCAAAACATCTGGCGAATCTCCACGGTTCGTATTTAATGACAGTTTAATATGAGTTAAAACATATGAGGAAAATATTATGTGAATGGCCTATACACAATTCTAAAGGAATGTAACAGTCTGTTAATTAATGTAGATATTTCGGAACACCTATATCTTTGTGAAAAAGTTTATTTGAAATTTTAAAAAGTCACTGAGTTTGAAAGATTCTCAATTTACAGTATAAGACGCGATTTAATAAAAATAGGATAAGCCTTTCGTAGGTATTGAAAATCTCAGTGTCGTGGATATAATCACACATTTTATATTTTATAACTGTTGCTGAGCTTTCAAATTGATTGGTTGAAAGAAGAAATTTTTAAAAATTCAAAAACATGTTTATGTTATTTTTTTATCTTGAATATCTCAATGTTACAATATTTTTAAGCCAAATATTATGTTCTTTGATTCCACCAATAGTTTGCAAATGAAGCCTTAGTAACCGAATTTTTATTTTGTGAGAATGTGTATTTATAAGGAGAAATGTTTATGTTAATTCAACAATCTCATTGCCTTTAAACTTCATAAGTTTTATGTAATATGACATTTCTGGTATTTTTGTCGTATTTGTTTCGAAAATAATACAATTTACGCCACACCTGAGATCATCAGAGAATGTTAAGGGTGGGTTCATAACCTTAACTTTTTGTAGGTTTCGGAAAATGTTGGTTATGTAAAGGGTTTCTTATAAATGATGGGTAATATTTAGAGAAGTCTTGGGAGTAAAAATTATTTGTATGTTTTTATGTGATTTTTGCACAATCACAAAGTAGATAACGGTACCATTGAGAAATGTTGTTTGGCTTAGTATCTATTGCAAATCCCATACAGGAGTTCAAATAGTGATGAGTTTTATTTATGTTTTAATCTAACTTTGTAGATGTTTTTCTCCACCTCATGTTGGGCTGAAGATATTCCACTTCAAGAAATTTTTCTAATTTAATAAGTTTCTATTTCGTATAAATAAAGTTAGAGTTTATTTCGGAATTTGGCTATTTGATGGAACTTGGAGACGTAAAATGCAAACAATAAAACAGTTCTAGAGAAGGAGAAAGAAATACTTTATTCATGCTGCCGAAATATATCGGGTTGCTACATTACACAGCATACTGATCAATCCGTGACTGGACAAATATAAGTTACATATTTTTACATGATATAATATAATACATAGATAACATTTTATTTTTCTTCCACAGTTTTCTTTTACAACTAATACCAAATACCAATAATTGCTTACATAATAAACTTGTACTTGCCGGACCCTCGAGGGCTCACTCCCAAAAATCATGGGGACAACATGTTGAGAACTATTGCTTTTGGGAAAATGTCTTACAGGAACGATAAGTCTTAGAAATGGAAAACGAGAACGAATTTTTTTTCATCTACTTTGTTTGGAATAAGAGTACCCTAAAACGTATAAGTTGGGTCAGAAAAAAATATGACTATCCTGATTCACAAATGTTTGATGGAGGAGGAACTAATAACGTAAATATGGTATTCCTAATGATTTTCAGTGACAAAATAAAAACGATTATTTTAATTTTTACTCGATATATTGTCATGTATAATTATATTTACGTCAATCAAGACAACTTGAAAATCATCAGATGATGTTTAAACAATCATTAAATAGCTAATTTGTTATTGTTCGATTGACAATTAAGCTCTGATAAAGAAGTAATTTAATTCCTAATCATCATCAAGTAATATAAAAGTGCAACAGTTAGCCTTGAAATAATTACATTCTTCATAAGAAGAAAATAAATTAAAGAGTCATAAGGATATCTAATAAACGACAATTTAGATTAATTTACTTTTATACGCAGTCGCTATGTCTGTAAAAGAATGATTTTTTTTCTCAATCTCCTTTTATTGCCACACTTTTTTAGCAAATATAATGCAT
>NW_027106407.1:906068-908885 GCF_000696795.3 Halyomorpha halys | reverse complement strand
ATATTTTTGTCATGAGCAGTAACCATTCAATAATTCATTAAAACATTCGTAGTATCCTAAGGTTATCATAATCCTAAGGTTATCATAATATAGTATGGACTATACTATATTCTGATAACTATTCGACAGGTTCCTACAGTAGTTTATTTAGCATAAATTACCTATGTATAGTATATCGCTGCTTAACTTAACAAGTGGCACATGATAAAATGTTTTGATTTTATTTAAACTTGGGAGTAGTAGACAGTCGACTGATGTTACTTTCTTTATTGGGGTTCCCTTAATGGGTGCCGAGGCACCCCGAGGATGCACAAACGAAAGCTATACACCCAAAAGATTACAAAAAATAAAGACAAATATTAATTATACAGAGCTTTCCAGAATTTACTTTCCACTGGGTTTTCCAACATATTCAAGCACTCTAAGAATAATTTTGCGTTTTCTTTATAGCTCAACGATAGTGCCTCGAATTGTTTTTCAGTTAAAAAATGAAGCTGGGTTTTTTATATATTTTTTTTTTTTAGCCCGAAAAAGATGTCGCTGCGGGAAACGTTTGGGAACAGCTTCCCTACAGACTTTCTCAAAGCCACTAAGTAACCCCAGTTTACGGTTCAAATCATGGATTCATCATCTCTCGGATAGATCGGACACAAAAAAAATATATATATAGGATGTGTTATTATCAAGGTAAAGCACCAATATGTTATTGTGACAATGTTAGTCTGATCTTTTCAAGATAAAGTTCTTTTTTAGTTATTTTCCTCCATTATAAGCAATATAGAAGATTTGAACTGTTTTCTGGCTGGAGCATAGTTTTATGAGATATTTGTCTATTTTTAATATCAGCTATGAGGTTCTGAACCACAAATGACGTTGGATTAGAATTGTGAGTACCACTGTTGCCCTTCTAATGAGTTACTTTAACTGATTTTTTTTCATAAAAAAGTAATTATTATAGACGACTACTGTTCTTATTACAATCTTATTATAGTGGGTTATCTAGGATTCCAAATAGGATAAAAATATGTAAAACTGGCAGTAAAAAATGCATTCCTTTAAAAATTGCATATATTTTTATTTTATAAAATTGCATGAAGATACTTAAAGTTTGTTTCTTTAAAAAATATTTATATAATTAAAAATAGTTATAGAATCCATTAATGAAATCAGATACAGAATAGAGAAAAACTAGCAATAAAAGACGCAGTACAGCGTCCGCTCACCGATAATGTAAATCTCTTTCACAGTAAACTGATATTTTCCAGCACGCGAGCCTTGTCAAACTGTTAAATGAATTCTTTTCATGCCCCGGCTCTACGTCGCTGGAAATAGAACAAGCCCATATTAGTCACCTGGATCATTTTACATTATGCTGATTGCACCATTTCATTGATATAGCCATTATATCATTTGTACTTATCTACATTGCCAAGTTTACACGATATTTCAATTCAGTATAATCTGTAGATTACAAAACGATCGTTTAAAAATTGACTATATGACTCAGCTTTATGAAACATGGGACAAGATGTATAAGGATAGAATGATCCACACATATGTATATCATATCCCATGCAAAAAATTAAAGGATTAAATTAATTTCACTAAGTCGTGTTAATAATGATTAATTAGTATTTCTTCATTAATTTCTACAATATTAACATTAATAATTCATGAGCCTAATAATTTCAAATCCAAAAATTAATAGAAAATAAAAATGTACCTGATTAGCATTAGTAAAACAAGTAATAAAAAACAGTAAAAGAGAATTTAAAATTTCAATCAAAGAGATGTAATAAATATAAGCTTTTTATTTATCTTGATTTGAATCGAAAATGAATTTTAAGTTTCATTGAGTAAATCACGTTTACCCTTCGTCGTAAGACAATAACTTCCTGCCCCACAGTATCCTTTAATAATACCTTCTTTATTCTTGTCGATCTGGTACCTAGGACTATATGGGACAAACGACTTACTTAAATAAAGATCTTAATGTTCCATATTTAGCCGATCTAACCCAAACCGAATATGAATTCTTCCATAATCAACTCTCTAACAACCCAAACCTACTAGTTTCTGACCTTGCTTCCTCTATTCCTGGTAAACTTCCAAAACTTTTCAGGCGCCTCCTTGACGTTCTAGAAACCTAATGTAGAAATGTTATTGGAGTGCTTGTTTCTTCACAGATCTTTCATGCCATTATAGCTTATCACATTAACTCATTGTCTTTTCAGCTCAATTGTAATAAATTTCAAGTTGGTATATTACAGGAAATACATAGAACGAAATTGTTAAAGCCAAAATACGATCGTATTAAAAATAAATTTTATCATTGTTTTGATAAAAACATACATTATACAGCCTTAATCTTAAATAAATAGTTTGAACAATGGAATAGTAAACTAAACCCTCTGAAGTAAATCAACTTTTTTTTAGTTACATAAATACGAACAGTAAAGTTTCAACGCTAGGTTCTAAATTTATTCATTACATAATATTGTTATTTTTTATTACTGTACTTAGGCCGTAGACTTAGGAATAGAAAATCATAAGATTAAGTGTATTAATAAAATACCTAAGGCGGTCTCATTTAGCCATCGATTTCAATTTGCAAAACACAAATATTACATAAAATACTTGGGTGAATTTCACGCTATCATTTAATTTGTTACTGTTCTTTTTTTAAAGAAATCTTAGTCTTTATAGCCTGTAAAGAGCAAAGAAGTAATAGCTAAAATGAATTTATCAAGAAAAGTAATTTTTATTTTATTTTCATTTAAATAAATTTTTATTTATTAAATATCAATCAAAATGATG
>NW_027106407.1:898856-906018 GCF_000696795.3 Halyomorpha halys | reverse complement strand
GGTTAGGATGGGTAAGAAGTTTGGAATGAAAAACGCATTACTGTTTTGCCAAATCTGCAACGAATGGGATGTTAAGGTCTTTGTAGATGAGTTTATTTGTAACGTAATAAGGAGCATGAAGGATTTTACGTAGGATTTTGGATTGTAAGGATTGGATGCAGGAGGAATTTGATGGTTTGGTAGAGCCTCAGAGCTCAATTCTATATATCCAAATTGGTCTGATTATCGTAGTGTATAATAATTTTTTGTAGTGAATGGGAAGTTTAGAGCGTTTGCCAAGTAGGTGTTGTAGCAATCGAAATCTACGAACAGTTTCTTGTCGCTTCAGTCTTGTATGTGGATTCCAAGTAAGTCTCTTGTCAAGATGGAGTCCTAAGTATCGAATCTGTTCAACAGGCAGTAGACATAATAAAAATGAAAAATATTTAAATCAGATAATGTCATTATCAGGTGTATGAATTTTTAATACTTAAAGAAATATAATACAAGCTAAACCAAAGGCGGATAATTTTTTCATTACTATTAGGATCATAAAGAATGTTCCACAAGGGGAATTATTGAGTAATGACGAAGAGCAGAAACCTATATCTTTGATCCCTAAGGGGTCAAAAGTTCTAAGTAATGTATAGGAAACATTCTATATATTTAAAGATACATTTATTGCATGAGCTGATACTGATATCGTTTCACCAAACCGTGTTATTACTAACTTCAGTCTACGTTCAGACCATAACGGTTAAGCGAATCCGTTCTCCTAATAACACAAGGTGGAGGTATAGTCGTATTTATCACAACCAAAGGTGCAATAACTATTAAGGGACGAGAAGGGAGATAGACACGAGCACGGCCGTAGAGGATAGATAGAGCGTTCGGAAAGGAAAGGGGCCAGTTATTGAAATATTTGTGTTATTAATCAGGGCTAAAGAGGAGATAGTGTGGGCGTGTCCGTCACGGCGGTTCGAAACAATAAGTCCCTTTATTTACAACTAATAGTCTCCCGGTGAGTCGTGATACTCCCCGCCAAACCCGACATCTTTAATTAACCCTACTAACAACTTAGTGACGTATGCTCTTCACGCCCAACACGCTTCCTTAGTCCTACCTATTGATTTTAATGTTTTACACATGCAACTAAACACTTTATACTATAAATCCCGACACTTTATCGAACGCTAAATTACTCTATTATTTAGCCTCTACTCTAGTTAAATTACTTAATAATCGATAATTAATAATAAACCGCTAATTAAGTTTTTAAAGGGTGATTCTAAAACAACGGAGATTGTTAAGCCCCACTTGAATAAAATGGTTTCCAAGGATCACTATACATTCATTTTAGTTATATTAAGACCACGGTAAAGATTTATTACTAATATAAATGATGAATTAATTATATAGTAATATTTCTACTACGATTTTCATTCATGGCTTTTCCGGAGTAATATTTAAACATTCATATTGAGCATTTTCGTACATCTCAGGAGAGTTTTTTTTTTGTTATTGCTAAGTGAATTTATTTCGAAAAAAGACCCAGAAAAATCATTGTTAAAGGCAAATAAAAAAAAATTAATGACGTCTTGAAATGTGTGGCAGTCCTAAAGTTCTAAACATGGTGAAGGCCGCCACTATCATTTTTATTCATTTTACACAATTCGACCGAGATTGAAAAATAACAGGCTAGTATGTTTTGAATAACCATTGTCCTGGTTAAGAAATGAAAAAAAAATTATTATGTTTAATTATGGTCATTCTTATGATGTGAAATCTTAAATCTTATTAATTGGAGAATAATTTAAATCTTCCATAATTTTCTAGAATCGCGTTTAAAATGTCAGAACATCCTCCATCCACGTTGATAAAAGTAAACAATTTACTCGTATTCCACGCGTTTTCACACATTTCTAATCTCCAATAATAATTTAGTTACATGTTAGACAATTAGTCAATCACAATGATTTTTAAATCGTGTATAGATTCGATATTTCGGATTTCCTAAACTTGAGGCATTCTTTCAAGTTCCGTACGATACAATACCTAACGTAATAAAACGATCCATTGCGTAGGATAGAATACATAAATAGTTATTTTTAAATTAAGAATTAACAACTAATGATAGATTATTTACATAATATTTCCGTTTCCTTTTAGGCTATCAAATTTAAAGGTTCTGCAGGGATCAACAAAAATATTGATTTAATTAATTTACAAATTCTTAATTAAAAATAGGAGAAGACTGTTACAATAAATGTTTAGTTAGCCACAGTATTGCAATGAAAACTACTTAATGACTTGGTACAGTGGGAATGGATCAGAGGCGGTTCTTATTATTTCTGTGAGGTGGCGCAATAAAAAATAATTCTCTTTAAACAGGTTTATTTTATCTAACTAAACCAAATGCTTAGCGGCTAAGGGCACTAAAGAGAGTAGTTCTAATGTTTTTCATGGAAACAACTGTCAAGAAAAACTGCTGAACACATTTTCAGGGTTCAATTTATTATATAACTCGAAATTTTAGGTTTTACAATAAGGAAAAATCATTAAAAAATGTTCTTTACTATTCAAATATTTTACTGGTAAAAAGAACAAAATTTATTTAAAATCTACAAAAAATCGGAAAATCTTGCTTTGTTGGGGATAAAAATATAGAAGATATAATATTAAAGGCAGTTAATAAAACAAAGGACACATGATGGGTCATTTAAACTTTTTATATTACATTAAAAAAAGAACAAACTTCATACTTTGTATTTTTCATAAGCTAATTTAATTCCTATTGCACCAACAAAAGTTGTAATTTTTAGAATCTTGAATGGCTCCTAGAATCAAAAATGTACATCTTGGTATCGATTTATTATGTATTGTGTAATATGTATTATGAACTTCCTTATATTATGAATAAAAAATGTTTACTTAGTGACTTGATCGGCTTCTTCTATTTATGTGATAAATATTAAGGCACCGAAATTCAATAATAGAAGAAATAAAATAATATAAACTATTTCGAAAAATAAAAATTGTATTTGTATTAGTTTGAAACCCAAAATCGCCCCTAGGGTTTCGCCATGAAGTGGATTTAAAATATGAAGGATAAGTGTTCAATACAAAAAACATAGCAAGACTACAAACATTAGCATATGTTTATTTTTAGGTACTTGAATTACAACTACATGCATTTAAACTTTAAGAAGTTTATAATAATTAACATAATAAATAAACATACGAATTTTCTGTCTTTCAACTTCATCCTTATATTCCTTAAAAATGTTGTTTTATAGAATTTTTTCTAAATTTAAATAATGGATCAGCTAACTTATGTGACAGACATTTTCCAAGTTTTATTTCCCGTAAAGCCGTGAGATCAATGAGTGAGATTAATAGGCATGCGTTCATAAATAACTTATATTGGAATAAATATACGTGGCGAGCCTCATCACCAACAGACTGACACAAAATACAGACTACACTTCCCAAATAGTCAAATTTCTTCAGCCCCCTCTTAAAATGCATTACCAGAATGCAAAAAAAGAGGCTACCTTCAACCCGTTTTCGTCATGACTTCATCCCACCGCACCAATGGGGCTTAGATGGAAAAAATAAAGGAAAAATATCTTATATATGTATCTTTTTTTTTTTTATATATATATACCAGATCGGCCTTACATGGTTGATATAACTTATATATATTTTTTTAACAGTTGATTATGAGGGGGTATAGTCATACAAATGACACCCCTAACTATATACAATGTTCTTATTGAAAGAAAAAAAATAATAAACTAAATAGATAAGAATAATGCTTCTTAATAAAAGAGGAAAGTAAAATTAATAACCAAAAATAATGATATTGGTACACTTAAATAAAACAAACAATTGTCTTCTAATAGTAAAAATATATATGAATCGATGTTTATATCAAACAGACAATTATAGCGAGTAGGTTGGTTGATGTACAACATGTTACAATCTCACAAAGGGAGATCATAACACAAAAGAGAATTCTTTCAGACCGGATCTGCCCCACTAGGGCCCCCAGGGAGTGACGGTCCTATATCACTTTTGAAATACTTGCTTAAAATGGAAAGAGGAGACTTTGAGATAGTTAAATCGAGCAATATATAAAAAGCAAAATTGAAATACGGAGTGAAACCCGCTACTCCCAAGGTAATATTAAGTACAACAACAAACCTGGTGAGCTCCATCACCATCAGACGGACAGAAAATACAGAATTCCCGTTTCCAAATGATAAAATGTCCGCAGCCCCTCTTCAAAGGAATTACCAATGCAGAAAAAGAGACAACCCTCAAACCGTTTTCATCATGACATCAAAGCCACGCATCCATGGGGCTCAGAAGAAAAAAAATTATAAATAAATTATCCTTTCTATCCGCCTCAAATTACTGACATACAAAAGCATTCTTCGACCGGTCCTCCACTGGCATCTATACTGGCCAAAATAGCAATCACAACAGCGAAAAAACTCCAACAGTCTCAGGATAGTTTCCGGAGACCTATTGTAAAACATGCTATTTTAAAAAGAACTGACAACATCCACACGACACTAGGACTGCCGACAGTTACGGAATTCTCATCTCACGGAGGCACATCAAATTCTTTGATATCCTCCAACACTGCACTAACCCACATTTAAATTAACACCATCATAGGACGCCCACAAAAGTGGCAAACATAAATAAACATTCTCAGACTCAACTGATGACTACTAACTTTACATCACGAAACCAAGTGCCGTCATCAGACAGCAGACAAAATACCGTTTTCCCATATACATCTATCATATTCCCTTTCCACATTTCTCTCCTAAAACAGATAAAATGCAGTAAAAAAGATTTATTTCACTGATTTCTCAATACCTCCTTCCCCCAAATATCAAATACTTCATCCATATGACTCAGAAATAAAATTAAAAAAATAAAAAAATAAGAAAAATGCACCTCAAGAGACGAAGGATGCAAGGGCTTCTTGAAAATAAATATTTCATACGCTAATGCTAAGTAAATAGCGTGGCACCGTGAGAGCGTCAGTGAGGTAGGCGCCCACATTGTGCCTCCATTGACAGAATAGATAATGACTTCGGATAAGACTAGATATAATGATGGTTAATGTCTTACTTAGAGCCCTCCCATTGTCTAACAACACGGATTTAACCCACATGCCAAGTTCCCAAGGCATGTATTGTCTTTCACGAGGTAATTACACATTTGTGTTTTGTTACAGCATACAGTTTAAGCCTAACGCCATCATTTATCGCCAAGTAGTGGTGCATTCACATTCATGAGTAATTAAAAAATAGCTTTTTGTAGCAGTTGCCACACCAAACAAGGTAAGACAAATCTTCATTAAGCAAGGCAACCAATCAGCGTCGTTTGCATACGTTATTATTAGATCAACAACCACATACTATGTTACTTTCACTTTGTAAATAAAAACCAAGAATATCAATAGTATGTTCTCAAAATGAGTTCTCTTAATTCTTCAACAGTAAATTTTAATCCAGCCCCTGGCCAAAAAAAATAAATTAATATCATGGGATTTATTAATCTTCAATATCATAAACTAATAACGATGAAGGGATAAATACTGTTTAGAATCATCTGTTATTACTGACCATTATTTAGTTGAGAGCACAATGAATAAAGTTATTAAATTTACGTCAATTTTTTTTTCAACCAATTAGGAAGGATTAATATTCAAAACATTTATTTATATCAAATCATTGAACATACTCACCATTAATAAAAACTGTGATTCAGTTTTTGAATAAAATTATTTTATAGTTTAATTTTTTAATTAATGGCTCAGTCGCATTGATTAGAAGAAGAAGAATTTATATTTAATGTAAGGTAATGAATATTTCTTATTGTGAATATTCCTCAAGTTAAATTATCTGAATCTTATCAAATCTCAATTTAATAGGAATGTAGAAGCTACATCAAATTTTGTAAAACCTGATATAGATTTTGTACG
This sequence comes from Halyomorpha halys, assembly GCF_000696795.3. NCBI lineage: Eukaryota > Metazoa > Arthropoda > Insecta > Hemiptera > Pentatomidae > Halyomorpha > Halyomorpha halys. The sequence continues at coordinate 900,032 of NW_027106407.1, read as the reverse complement.
ATTCCGCGATGTTGGTCTTCAGTTGTTTAGTGAATTAATATCTTAGAAGTGAATTAACTTAAGATGTTGGGGAGAAAAAAACTTCCAGAATATTGTAACTATTCAATATTTTTTGGAACTACGTTCCAATGACTTTGTGTTAACGACATTGTTTAAAAAAATGTGAATTTGTAAATATTTCAAAAAGAAATAGATGCACCTAGCAAGGAACATTAGTACATGGATATGGGGAAAACAGAAACGTAGTACAAAAATATAGAATAGTTATAGTATTCTAAATGAAAGTAAATAAAAACAAACAACTTCCTAGGAAAGAAAATCCAAAGTACTATTTACAGACCATACAAAGTACTATTTACAAGTGACTTTATAATTATTTATAACTGCCCAAATAACTGTGATAGGTAAATGCACTTCTAATGTCAAGAATAAGTAAAATACATTGTGATTTAACCTTACGTATGCCATATTACAACTTTTATAGAAAATACATAACGAACCATTTGTTTTGAGCAAGGGCCACTATAAAGTTCTTATAATAAAAATATGAACCGCTACAACCCATGAAGGGCCATGGGTTCAGTACTTTGAAAGGAAGTACCGTTTTTAGAACAACGGTTATACAAGGAGGTGTGTTTTTTTTTGTCAACATCACGCTCAAACGCCAATTTTTCCTCAATTGAAAATGTCAACTTTATGAGGTTGGGCGGACTCCAGGAGAGTTCCAGCACTCACAGGGTTGACTCACGGCTACAGTAACAGAATAAATAATAATCTGCTACAGCCGAATTCGAATCCTTGGAGTTAGTAGCGCCTGGCCATCCAGCCACCCCGCACCCAACTATAAAGTTTGAAAGAAGTGAAAATTATTTCCGGGAGTCGAAAATTTTATTTAGGGTTTTATTATAGCAGTAACATAAAAATAATGTTTTCAGATTCAATTAGAAATCAAAAGTCACTATAAGAAATGATTTTTTTTTTTTATTTCAATTATTGTTTGTAAATTATCAATTTTTATTAATTATTGTATGTGTAATCAGCTTTTTTTTTAAATATATTTTTTCTGCAATAAAATTCCTGAAAAGTAATTAATACAATTATTGATAATTTTTGTACTATATTCGAAAGATGATAGAATTCAGTTGAACTCTTCAGAATGTAAACGGACAACAGTAA
>NW_027106407.1:895303-897181 GCF_000696795.3 Halyomorpha halys | reverse complement strand
AGCCTCTGAGAAAAAATGTCAAGAGGCCATTCTATAGTGGCAAGAAGAACTCGCTCGCAAAGGAATGAGTATTAACAGCTACAAGAGCAAGGATATTAATGTTGCCAGAGATGAAGTGGATGTACGCAATGTAAGAATAGTGTGCAATGATGAAGTATTGGAAAGAGTGGACTTCTATACCTTCTTGGATTTTCATTAAATCTAGTAAAATAGAACAAGAAGTGTATTATGTAAAGCAAATAATATTTAGTACCAGAAATGAAATACTATTGTGGGAAAGAGGAAGGCAGGTAAGGACACCAAACGGACACCAAAGGACACCATATCTTTAAAGCAATATATCTTCCAACACTATTATATGGCAGTGAAAGTTGGGTCACCCAAGACAAGCACTTGAGCAGGATTACAGCTATTGAAATGCGATTTTCACGAAGAATATTGGGAAAAACTAGGAGAGACATGATAAAGAATGAAAGAATGAGAGAAGAACTTCAGATCCCCTTAGTGAAATCAGTGATTGACAGCTCCGATGGTGTGAACACGTCTGTAGAATGGAGGCAGAAGAGTTTCAAGACAATGTGTGGAGGCGAGCCCGACTGGTAGAAGACCACGATGTAGACCTAGAAGGAGCTATATGGAACATATCCAATGACTAGAAAGTCTGGAAAGAGGAAAAACGTTGGCTCAGATGAAGATGCTTGCCAGAGACCGAGATGTGTGGACCAAGTGGTTAGAAGCTCCTCCACGCGGAAAGACACTTAAGAAAGACGAGAAAGAAGAAGAGAAGTCATACTAAAGATTTTGCACATCCATACCAACAAATATTCAAAATACATTTAAAAAAAAAACAATAATGAACTTAATAACAGTGGGATAGTAATAAGAAGAAAGAGAACAAAAGATTGAAAATGAAATAGACATTAAACCACATACATAATACAATCGCTTAATGTCTAGGCGCCAAATGTAATGTGTCCATATAACAACTGGGATTGTAAATTTAGTGATTCAATTTTATTGAACGATGAAAAGTGAACATGACTCCATAAAAGTGAGACCATAATGGAAATGACCTTGCTTTAAAACCAGATAGGACCCTCAAATCCTTGATCGAGTCTCTACCCATTTAAGATATGAATATATCTTAAAAATAAAATATCACTCCAATACAACTTTACCCAGCCTTTTGTGCCCTAGGACCACCGGTGCCAACCACTACGGAGGCTCTGAGATTCAGATCATTACAATTATAATCAAATAATAGTTGATGATAGCCTTGATGAAGGATAGCCTTTTTTTTTAGTGTATGATCTCCTCTTGTGAGATTGTGACATGTCGTACATCGACCAACCTACTCGCTATAATTGTCTGTTTGAAAAGTTAATTAATGAAACGTTGTTAGTTTTTATGTAAAAAATATTTAAGAATAATAATTGAATATTGTTTTTAATTTTGATAAAGTGTATTACGAAATTAGATTAAATAATTTCGTATGTTCCTAATTCATATTTTATTTAAAAATTAATGTTATTTTCATAATTATTATTAAACCATTGTGTGTCCTATATACCAATAATAATAGACCTACATAATTTTAAAAAAAATCTTTATATGCTTACATATAAATACCTTATAGGGATTTATACATCTTATGTTTGTATATACAAACCCTATGAGTATACAGATTCCATACTACGTTTTTGGTATTTTTCTTTCTATTTTACATTTCTGGATTTTTAAAATAAAATATTAGTTGGGTTGCATTACTGAGTTGTGCTAATCCTGTCACATATGTGCATTTTTACATGTTTAGACCAGTTAAATTAAGATTTTGATTGGAAAAGTCGATGTATTCTTCTACTAAAAAGAAGGAACTAA
>NW_027106407.1:889824-891063 GCF_000696795.3 Halyomorpha halys | reverse complement strand
TTGGTTTTCTCTTTTTTTTGGGGGGGGGGGGAGGAGGTTTGGCGGACACTAACTATGAGTTGAAAGTCATGAATACATCAAAGTTTTATTCAAATAAGATTTATGCAGTCCGTTGCCTAATTAAAACCAGAATAAATGGAAAAGCAGCCATCGCAATCTTCTTTTGTTATGGCAAAGGGACAACCACTTTTGGTCAACAATTCAGATGATCTTTTGAAGTTACAGTTAAATTTTCTAAGAAGCTGAAAAAAAAAAATAGGTATTTAACTATGCCAGTATTGCATATTTGTATAATAAAATATAGAATATGTAAATTACTGTAGTCTGATGTAAAGCCAGAGTATGCAGTTAGTGATGATTATAGAAGTGGTTCTGATGTTTACTGAGTGGACTGTATGACAAAAAATTTTGTGACAAAAATATATTTAACACTATTGAAATTTACATCGGTAATTGGACTTTATACTATTAAATACATTAAACAATTAAACTATGACATACATCGATTGTATTTCTTATTGATGTGTTCGTTGTGAGATGATTGTCGGATGGTGGTACTGCTTCTAATTTTGCTTATCCATTCTTCTCTCCGCCTCCCGTAGGGCCAGCAGATCCCTGGCCTCTCCTTCTTCATTTAGCTGATGAAGGGATTATTATTGTTATTATTATTATGGCACTGCGGTCCTACAAGAACCCGGACCTCCTCCACCACAGCCAACCAGTCTACACGGTCTCTTGCCTTCTCCTTCCATCTGCCAACCTTCAAGAGCTTCAAATTCTCCTCCACATTGTCCAGCCATCTGATCCGGGGACGTCCTCTTTTGCGTTTTCCATCTGGTTTGCCATAAACCATCTTTTTGGGTATCCTTTCATCGGGCATTCTCTCAACGTGTCCTAACCATCTTACAATTAACCCCACGATGCTGGGTTCCCCGTACAGATTTATCAGTTCCTCATTCCTTCTTCTTCTCCAAACTCCATACTCCTCATATCCTTCTCAATACCTCTCTCTCCCAGGAGTTGAGCATCTGTTCTGCTTCTCTTGCCAAGGGCTGTGTTTCTCCCTCATAGATCACTACTGGCCTTAGTTCTGATTGAACAAATAGCTACTTCTAATGCTATATTAAATAGAAGAGGAGTCAGAGGATCCCCCTGTCTCAAGCCATTCATTACAGAAAATTCCTGAGACAGCGAATTTCCAAGCTTAACTCGGCAGGTAGTGTTCATTAGTGTTATTTT
>NW_027106407.1:854068-885681 GCF_000696795.3 Halyomorpha halys | reverse complement strand
CATTTTTACATGTTTAGACCAGTTAAATTAAGATTTTGATTGGAAAAGTCGATGTATTCTTCTACTAAAAAGAAGGAACTAAGTTTGTACAGATTTCTGTGATAGGTTTTAAGCGTTACTTTCAAAATACATTTTAATATGAATTTGTAAATGAATTTTTTTCCGAATAATTAAGGATAAATTTATTTTAGTAAATATCACATAAACTGCTTTATAGCTCATTAAACTAGCACTAACAAGCATCTGTACGTTGCTTAATTCTTGAGATATGGTTTCTTATAAGTCAAAAATTTTCTCTAATCAACATTTTTGAATTTATTCTGATAAATATCAATAGCACTACTACTCATAGGATGATGAATATCATAAACTACTGTATAGTAGGTTTAACTAGCTTCAATTTGAGTGCTAATATATATTAGTACGTCTATAGTTTTTAGTTTCTGAAATATATTTTATCATAAACTAAAAGTTGTTTCCGAAATAAAAAAAATTAAATTTATTTTGGCAAATATCATGAAATGCAAATATCCTCAATTTCTTTGAAATCCGTCTGATTTGTTCAAAATGTTTACACATTGTTTTGTATATTATATCTTTATTACCTTACATTTCTATCTAATCTTTCAATTTTACCTTAACATAAATAATATTTGCATAATATTATTATGAAATTAACACCAAATATTTTTGGTATTTTTTGGGGGGTGGAGTTAGGTGGACACTAACTATTAGTTGAAAGTCAGGAATACATCAAAGGTTTATTCAAATAAGATATATGGAGTCCGTTGCCTAATCATAAACAGAATAAATGGAAAAGCGGCAATCGTAATCTTCTTTTTGTTAAGGTAAAGGGAAAATCACTCTTGGTTAACATTTCAGATGCTCTTTTGAAGTTACAGTTAAATTTTCTAATAAGCTGATAAAAAAAACAACGGTATTTAACCATGCCAGTATTGCATATTTCTGTAATAAAATATAGAATATGTGAATTGTTTCTATTTCTATTTCTATAATTATCTTTCTGTTTCTATTTATATCCTATAATTCTATTGGTGCTGTTTCTAATTTTGCTTACCTATTCTTCTCTCCGCCTCCCGAAGGGCCAGCAGATCCCTGGCCTCTCCTTCTTCATTTAGCTGGTGAAGGGATTATTATTGTTATAATTATTATGGCACTACACTGCCTGCAAGAACCCGGACCTCTCCCACAACAGCCAACCAATCGACACGGTATCTTGCTCTCTCCTTCCATCTGCCAACCTTCAAGAGCTTCAAATTCTCCTCCACATCGTCCAGCCATCTGATCCGGGGACGTCCTCTTTTCCATTTTCCATCTGGTTTGCCATAAACCATCTTTTTGAGTATCCTTTCATCGGGCATTCTCTCAACGTGTCCTAACCATCTTATAATTAACGCCACGATGCTGGGTTCCCCGTACAGATTTATCAGTTCCTCATTCCTCCTTCTTCTCCAAACTCCATTCTCCGAGACTCCTCATATCCTTCTCAATACCTTTCTCTCCCAGGAGTTGAGCATCTGTTCTGCTTTTCTTGTCAAGGGCTATGTTTCACCCTCATAGATAACTACTGGCCTTAGTTCTGATTGAACAAATAGCTACTTCTAATGCTATATTAAATAGAAGAGGAGCCAGAGGATCCCCCTGTCTCAAGCCATTCATTACAGAAAATTCCAGAGACAGCGAATTTCCAAGCTTAACTCGGCAGGTAGTGTTCATTAGTGTTATTTTCACCAGCCTGACTAGTAATTTTTACTATCCCTGATGAAGTGGATAGAGAGTAGAAAAATGGCTTTTGAAAGTAAAGATGGTGGATCGTCCAATCGCTTCCCTCGTTTTCAAAGTAATAGCCGTTGGTCAACTCGGCACATTATCTTACAGTGCCTTATATATAATTGAATTGCATTTTTATCAGTGGGGGGTCCATGAACATAAATAGAGACAATTTTCAATCAAATTCAATTTTGAAGCAATAAAGTTGATAAAGCAAACAATTTTTGGATTTTGCATCCTAGGAAAGTCGCCTTAGTGGACAAACCTTACAAATAGTTCCTAGGGGAATATGTTATGACTATGAAAATAAGAGTAAAATGCAATGATTACAGTGAGTTATGATACAGATACAGTTATACAGGAGATACAATTATGTTACCTTAGATATAAAGACAAATTAAAACTATTAAGACATTTTCAATTTCATAAATTTTCGCCGAATATTTCAAAATATAACTCGAAAGTGTCAGGTAACTCCCCCATCATTTGTATTAGTTCCCTAATAATTGCCTCGCTCTGTGTGTCCCTTAAAAAGAAGCATTAATCTTACGACTGAAAGGTGATTGAAATCTCACACGAGTCACCGTCTGCCTAAAGTCCTTCTTTTTTTCTTCTCTTCTTCACGTCTTGTTTACAACATTTTTTATTGGTAGAAGGAACGTACAGATGATGTAAGTTGTCAGTCTTCCAACTGACCATCTTAATATCTCGTGACGTTTTTCTCAAAGAAATGAAGACTAAAAATCGACAAATATTTAATATGAATAAATTGTTTGATTAATACTTTAAGAAAAATCTGGTGGATTTTTCATGAAAAAACTTTCGGTTACTACCCTACATTGAGTTCACAGCAGATCTATATATTGATAGATCTATACATACACAGTGACAATACTTTTCCATACTAATTTTCCAAAGAAGCTGAACAGTTGACCAATTGGCTAACTCCAATTTCAACAGTTTTCAGAAAATTTTTTTAAATAATATTTCCATTTCAAAGGTATAGTGGCTTATAAAAGTTTATTAAAATTTAGTTTTGCTCTAATACAGAAAATACCAAGAATTAATTTAGAACAGGATGTAGTCATCCTGTTAAGTGAAAGACTCCTATATATGTTATGTGAAATTAGACGCTATTAACACCTACTATTTAGTAACTATGGTGACATATATACATTTATCAGACTGGTGAAACGGAAAAACACACAGCACATGCGCCCAATAGTTAAACAATTAAAATTATATACAAACAGTCCACTTATTTATTCGTTTTTTGTCCTTTATTACGTTTTACGACTTTCTATAATTAATATTATTTTTTCTAAAATCTTTGGATTTCAACCGGTATATAATACGTCTATATTACTTCTCTTATTTCCCGAAATGTGTCTCTACAAGGAAAATTTTTTTTTATACAAAAATTCATATTTTTATATGGAATTCAAAATTTTTCACGATCGCAAAACTAATACGCCATATTACATATCCCATATATGTATTTATATTCCATGTATAAATGAACATGCATATTCCACTAATCAGTGAATGTAAAAATCTATGTTATCACGAATTAGTTTAACTTAGTGATTTTTTTTTATTTGCATATCTTTGCCTTGTAACAACTTGAAGATTCTTGATTAATCAAATTATTTACCTGTAATTTGGATAAAACTTATCTATAAAAAATAACAACTGTATTTCCTATTTTCTCAAAATTTCGAATTTGTAACATAATATATTCAATTTCCTCAATTACCAATAGCAAAAAAGCAAAGTGCGAAAAATAAAAAAAAAATCGACACGATAGGTGTGGAAGTAAAGAAGTCAAATTAAATTAATCTCAATTTAAAACCACTTTTCGCAACATTTATAAAACCAGTTCAGCTCTACACTCCTCTGAGACATCAGGAAATAGCTATTTAATTATATTAAATTTATCAATTTTTGGGGTTGGAAAATAATGCTAGGATAAATTTATTATAGTTATAGAATATGTTATTTTTTAATAATTTGACAAGATGAGAGGGAGCGAACATATCTTTTTCCCTGTTCCTCTCCCACTCACTCACTCACCTCTCTCCTTTCATTCCTCGGGCCTCTATCCAGCACAAATTACTCTCTTGGTAGCCGCATATTAAAAAGTGATTTAAATTACATCAATTCCAGGTGTCTCAACCTAATAACGATCTAAAAGATGGATGATAATTTTATAAGGCGTCCAACGACCCGTAGATCATTCATTCCTAAGCATTAGGTAATCATTTTTGTAGTACCTTCCAGAGTTAATATAAAACTGTATCATTTATGAATTTTGTAAAAAAAACAACTGAAAAACTGATACTTTCTATGTCTATAGTTTACTTTTAAGCCGAAAGAAAGGAGGGGCAGTGTGACTGGTTATTAGTGATCATTAAATAATTTAATAAATCAAAAAAGTAAAAAAAGAAAACACAACTATGGTATTAGAAAAATCTAAAACAAAGCTTTAAGAGTTTCGCTAATGAAAAAACAGAAACATTTGTCAATTTTTTCCTTAATTATTCTTTGAGATTCATTCCTGTATTGGACAATTCAAACCCCTTATTAAGAATGGAAATTATTTAAATTTGAATGAGATTGCTTTGATTTGCTTGATTGAGGGTGCTCTGTAGTCGTCCATTGAAGATTCAGGACAGTTGGAGCTTCATTTTCAGCTCAGTCGTAAATTAAATTTTCGTATTATAACTTCATATACCACATATTGTCATGTTTTTGTCATCACAAGTGTCTTAGAATTGAATTTTAAAAAAGTGTTTATTTCCGCTTTAAGCCCGTCCTGAGAAACCGCTTTTGACTATCTTTAAAAAACGGTTTCTTCAAACCCACCAGTCAGCTTGAAATTTTGTCCAATGCTGCTGGTAATGCTCAGAATCTATCGAATGAATAGATGTTCAAACAAAGCAGTAGTTAGTTAATAATTTATCAGCTAAATAACAGTTAAAAGAACAAAGAAAACAAAAATCCAAGTTCATTCAAAAACCTAATTCGCACTTTTTTTAATCAATAGAAATTCCACCATTCAATTGATGGTACAGACCACTAAACGTATGCATTAATGACCTACCTAAGTTTCTAAAATAGTAGTAAACAATTAAACAGCAGAAACAACTCAGACTTTGGCATTAAAACGACAGAAAAAAAAATATGGTGACCAGATATTGCACATCTCATTTCAATAACCATGGTGGCGTAACTATCTCCATAGAAGAAATCCAGAAGGTAAAGGGTATACCTCACTCTACGGGTTTACTGGAATTGATGAAGTTTTTGTAGGGAAGAATAACCGAGTCGGCCCCATTACATTCGTTAGTCACGATAATTGTTTTATCAACAGCTAAAAATGGACTTACCCGATTGTGAGATTCCAAATGTTGCAAATAGTAGCCTAGGATGACAGTAGCATGGTGAACGAAGTATCAAGGCCGTAGATACACCAAGGTCACGTGTAAAGAAGATACCATACTCTGCCATGTCCTAAAGGACGGCCGAAAGAAGGAAAAAATGGTTCGACTTGTCTTAATTGTGCATGGTCAAATGCATCACTAAAACAAACGAAGCATGAGTCAGACAGGCCAGAGTATCACGTGATCAAAGGGGCGAAGAAGCCATCTATGATTAAGATTATCATCTAGCTCACCAGAGGCCGTTGGTGCCTCTTGATGGATGAGGTAAGATGTCGACCAATGCTATGATGTCCTGGCGAAACCCAGTTGCCATTGGAACATGGTCACGTTAAGAGTATTAGATCAGTAGAGAGGAGGCCCAGAGCAGCTACTAAACTCAACAACCTCAACCTTGAGGTAATGAATCTGAAACAGTATACCATAGTGGAATGTGCGGAATGCTAAGATCACGTGGGCAGCGTTGCTCTAACACTGAATCAGAATCTACCTGAAGGAAATGGCTTTAAAAAAAATTATATCCAACTGGAAAGATCATCACAAGCAATAAAAACGTGATCGTAGATGCAGATCAGATCCCAACTCTTGGAACACGTCTGTAGATCCAATCGAACAGAAAGAAAGAGCGTTAAACCAGACACTTGTCGTTTTGTAAGTAGCCGTTTTGTATCCATTATGTGAATGATATGGCCGCAATAGAATCCTCTATTAGTAGAGCCGTTTTAGCAGCAAAGTTAGAAACGCAACGGTGCGCCAATCTGATGGTAAGAAATAGAGGTTAAAGATGGCCGCTGAGAAAACCCAGGCTTACTACGGATTAAGCCTTCTCTATAAATCTGATTATCCGAAAAACAATAATATGTTCAAAGAAGATGGTTACTCTCAAACTCCTCCGACTTGCAAGAACTGTTGAGCCCATAGCCCTATTGTTTTATATCACTGATTATTAATCTATTTTGTAAAAGTCTATTTAGAGCCCAAGAAGTTCAGCACTTGGTTTCCATTCTATAATTTGTCCATCCAATTTCAGGTCTTCTTGTTTTGTAAATACTTAAACTTTAGTCTTACCTTCATTTGGATGGTTAGTACTTTATTATGTTCCCATTAGTATGTTAGAAACAGTTTTTATAATATCCCAAGACATTCCTACTTTTTTTTTTTTCATTTGTAATAAAACAAGGTACAACTCCTCTGTTATTTCCATTAGACAACACCATTTCTTCCACCAACTTCGATGTAAAGAATATGGTTTCTATAACAACTATCTGACAAGTGCGCTTCTGTTGATATTTAACCAGACAAATATCTATAAATGAAAAACAACACAACCATTTTTAGGAGACTTCTGTCCAGAATAAATTTTCTTTTTCATTTCATCTCTGGTAAGAATTAATTTGATACCAATTTAAAAGTACGGATGTTCAACCTTCAAAAAGTTGTAGAAAGAATACATAAACAAAGAAATCTTTGCATATTTTCTTAAATAATTAAGCTAATCAATACTTTTTATGTATGATACCATTGTTGTACAACATGGTTAGCTTACAAACTATCTCCTTGCTCGGAATCTTTATTATTGATACAAAATTACCGAGTCAAGTAGCTAATGTGATGAGCTAGGCGATGGATATAACAAAGGCCTTGGACAGGAGGGTTGGAATTGGATTAGAGGGAATCGAAAGAAGATGGAGGTAATGGAAAGTCAATAGGGACCGGGCGAGGCGATTAGTTATAATGGAGATGTTGCCTTCTTGACAGGAGATATTTATTGCCCTCCGCTTGAGGTGTGAACTTATTAACGCCCTCGTTACCTTCCTTCGCTTCGCCATCACACCATCACACCATCGCACCAATCCTGGACTATCGAGAAATACAATGGCGCGTATTCACATCTAGTACAACCGGATCAAACGTAAACTAGTTAGAATTTTTCTAAATTTTCAAGATTTCATTATTTCTTGATTTTATTAATAAGTCTTCCATTTTTTATGGGAAGAAGTCTAATAATTGATAATGATAATTGCCTACACTTAGCAGACTCATCAATTTTGACTAGTAATGATACATAGTTTTCATTAAAGTAATCAAAAATTGGGATGAGATAACTGCCTTTTTTTCCCCGGCTCTTGTACTATCACATTCGTCAACGACAGTAGGAACACCAATAGTTTTATTAATTCTAATTTTTTATGTTCTACCATGTGAGTAACTAAACTGATTTTTACACATAAATATACGATATATCTTTTTTATTTTATGAAGTAATAACTAGACAGTAATTCTAAAGTTATACAACATCTAATAATGAGTAAAACATCATCTGGAATATGAAGACTATAATAGTTCATAGTAAGTCCGTGACCACAAATACAGATGGCGTGTAGAGGATGTGGAAACAATCCAGTTTGCCTGGAAATAAGTTAACCTGTGAAACATTCCATCTGAATTAGAGGGAACAGCACTTTTTACTAGCTGTCCCAAAGAGTTCGATCTATTTTTTCTCTCCCCTCTAGAGGAGGTTGAAGACACGCACTTATCAAATTCCTGTCAGTGGCATCCCAATTTAATGGAAACACTTAATTAGTTGAATACAAAATACACTGTATAAAATGAATACTGACATCGGGTATAAAGAACATTTAAAGTCATATATGTAAAGTCGACAATATAAATAAATCTATAACTGTAGTGTTAGAATATATTGGAGAAAAAAATATATATTGGAAAACTGTATAAATAGTCTAGTTTAAACTCCAGAATATAAAAAATATAAATTTTATATTAAAACGCATCCATTCTAATAATTAAGGGAATGCATATTCTTGGAAAGAAATTAACTCATTACTATCGATAAAACAAAAACCATCCAAAAAAGACGTTAAAAATTAAATGGCATCTGTAATTATACTGAGGTGTTAAATAAACCTGATCACTTTCATCACAGACAACGATAATAATTTTCATTGTTTAAGAAAATAACTTTATAACCCAAACAACATTTGTTATACAACATTGTTTGTGTATATATTAAGATATTTTAACAATTTCTGCATTCTACCTCTGTTATACATGACAACAGAATTTGCATTTTATACAAAAAGTAGCCGTTTTTTAATTTATAAAAATTTTATTTAATTATTTTAAGTTTTTTGAGAGATTGAGTAAGTTTAATAAGATCCATTTTTGCTGAGTTGGTCATAAAAACAATAGCATCTTCCGAAATTGCATGAAATATATATATACAGTGTAATATCAGTAATCTGAACTAATTAACTAATTGTTGCAGGGGAGTTCGAATTAATAAAAAGTTAGGCCGACAGTACTAGTAAAAAATATTGTTAAAAAATTCAGCAATATGAATGTACATAACTATTTATATTTATTTAATTTAATTTTTTTTTTAAATTTCACATTTTGAAGTTATTAAAAATTAAAAAAAAAATGTTTTCTTCTACATCTCCAGTCATGCTAAGCAATGATTTAATTTGTTAAAATTATAAGATTCTTCATTTAAAAATGTATAAATAAAAATAAAAAATATTCTTCGTATGGATTTATTTAAAACAAGATAAAAAAAAAATATAGTTCACTAACAAAATTTGTATTATACATGTTTCTACTATTAATTAAATTAGTTTACAGAATAGGATTATTTATACAATAGATATTATGTATTTCTAATACCAACAAAATACATAATATTCTGAACACTTTCATAGGAATTAGATTATCCGAAACGGTAAACTATTTTACTTTCTATTTTCACGATAATTACTTTTTTTTTTACACCATTTCAGATTGCTGGAGAGTTCGGAGTACCAAAGTTGGGATTAACAAGATTACCCTGTATTTAAGAGTAGTTTTCAAGACAAATCTTTTTAATATAACCTAAAAGTCTCGCTTTCCATTTGAGAGTCCTTGCCTAAAAAGTTAATTTTACGAAAACGATAAATGATAGAACAAAAACCCTTTTTTAGGAGTTATCCTAAAAATCCTGGTGATAAAATCATTTTTGCCCAGTTTCATCCAAATATGAGGGAGTGGGTGCTCTGACCTGAATGATATGACAAGCAACATTGCCCAATAATTGCTACAATAATTTGTTTAGAGGGACAAAACATAAAATTTACCAACAATTTTGATCGGATCTCCCGAGGATGTCATTAGATATTTTAATTTTCCTAACTCTTTTCGATTAGATTTTCCTTTCAGATCTAGTGGACGAAGACAGGGACAGAATACCTTTCATATTTTTTTTTCTATACAAACTCAAAATTATATCAATAAATACAGTGTCAATTATCATTTTTATTTATTATTTTAAATTTATTATAGCAAGTTAAATTTGGATTTAATATTATTTTAGCTATTTGATGATTTTTTTTTTCTCAACTCTAAGACACTAAAGTCTAATTTTATTTTCTGTATTATTATTCTGAAGGGATTCGGTTAAGAATAAATAAATAATTCTATTATTATCATTACACTTCAGAGGTATTGGTATTGGTTTTAAATTTGAGAAAATAATTTTAACTTAATTTTCAAATCTTAATTGTATTAGTTTTCAAATTATTGAAACGTTGATACACCCCGATCACTTCCCTACTGGAAGTCAAGAAATTCTTCGTTTACCCACTATTTTAGCTGCTAAAATATGTGTCGTAAAAAAAAAAAAAATAAATAAATAAAATAATAAACGGAAATTTTAATTAAGATAAAAATAACACATTAATTACTAGTTTAAATTTCATGTAGATTTCCTCAATATTTAATATTAGCGCCAATCACAGGCGTCGTATCGAAGGCTATAATAGAAAACAGGTAGAGGTTCCCATATTAGCATATATTTACATCCAGTCAAATCCTCTAATAAATAGGACCACATTTATCAAAGCCACTTGAAATTTTACCACGCCTTCTTCGTATTCTCTTCAGATATCAATTATTTTCACGGGATATTCAATCCACTCAGAACTCAAGTTGCCTATTATTAATAACGACCTGTTTTTATATGATGATTTTCTTCATCTCTTCATTAATATAACAACTCATCACTTACAGACTGGTTTTAAACCTTTAATCTTTTTCATAACGGTCCTGTATTAAGATGATAATTGATAATAATACGAGAGTGCGCTAGTAACACGCTCTACTTCCGAGGACTGCGGAATAGTTGTATTTGTTTATATCCAATTGGATACAGAGATGTATAAGAGTGTAGAAAAAAGATAATAATAACTTAAAAGTTTAGCGAACCCGAAGATTCGTTGCCGATACCATCAATCGCTGTCTGCACACATCTCTCCAATGACGCCTGTTCAAACCTAAATCCACAAGATTAGTCTTGACGCAACCTTCCTCTAATGTTTCGGTCAATGTAAATGTTTAATACTTTTTTACGGGTTTATCGTTACTGAACTCTACCAGGTGCATTCCACGTAATTCTAAAGTCTCCTGTTAACTCATCTTTCTTCAATCCAAATATTTCACCCAATACTTTCTTTTCAGAAACCATGAGACGCTATTCCAGCTAAAATGAAAATTCTACAACTAAAAATGAAAATTCTAAGATTTGATTTCATTTTTAGACAAAAGAAGCTAGCTAAAAAAAAAATTCGAAATTAAAAAATAACATGCATTCTCTACCTTTATTTACTCATCAATTTCGTTTTTGCTAGTTACCGTAGACTAAATACTCAAACCTGTCTCCTTGTTCAAATGTATTTCCTCCTATATCTATATATCACCAAAATCGCGACTTATACTACTTACTATATATTTGGTTTTATCTGTATTTATTTTGAGATTATTTCCTTAAGATTATTTCAGATTATTTATCAATATTTATTTTTTTTTTATTTATTTATTAATTGATATTTACAACTGTATAAAAAAAATACAACAAGTAAATTTGATCATAATGACATAATGATATGATACAGGATGTAAAGAAACTACCCAGTAGTAAAACTCTAAAAACAGTTATCAATATTTATATATTTATATTAGTTATATTATGCTTTATGGTATCCTCGTCATCACCTACCGATATCAAACTATAAGCATAGGTATTTTACCACTCATAGTTAAACCATTTTCGGTATTCATAACCTTTTTAATAGCATACTCCAGTGTCAAATTAAACCAGACAGATGAAAGAGGTATTGTAGGAACAATATAAGAAAAAAATACGAGATATAAAATAATTTAACACAAACCTCATTTAATACTCATAGAATTGACAAAACGATAATTTTTAACACAATACTACTAAACTATGAATCAGAACTTGAAAAATATGAAAACAAATTTTAGTGAAGTCCTTAAAGAAGTATTTAGGCCCTTCCTGACCAATACAGTTACAAGCAAAAAATAAATTATAGTAAATGTGCTTCATATCACTAACATTGTTGTCAGTATAGATTGAATACTTTACTGAAATAACAGGGAGCACCTTTTTGTTATTAATGTTGGATAATCATATATGTTATGTTCATTATGCGATTTACGCGGTAATAATTCCTTGTCCACCAAAATGATTTGCCGAGATCAATAACCAGAATCCTAGAATATCTTTTAATTTGTGGAATCAACTTGAATGAATTTGAGAAAACTCATCTGAACCGTTTCCAAAGTTTATATCAATCAAATCTCTCATGCATGACTATGGCATTCATGTTTTTTTTGCTTGGCAAAATTGAGAAGAAACATAGTCATCAAAATCAGGCTTGTAATGTAACGATTTAGTTTCGACAATATAAGATAGTAATGGCCATAAATCCCGAGCAAGCCGAACATCGATTTGAATGCGGTGGATAATGGGAATCGATTGCCGGTAGATTTAGACATATGACACAAAATGAGCAGAGAATGGAGAGAAAAGCTGGCGGTTATCTTTCTTCACTATTTGTTCCGGACCATCTATCACAACCGCCATTACATTAAATCCCATTGAAAGCTTCTAATCCCCATTTTTCAGCCTATAGAAAGCTTCCATAGCTCCCTACAAGGAAGCGGAAGTATTGTTCTCGCTTAGTATCACTTCATTGTTTAAAAATAAAATAAATTGAGCAGTAACATTAGAAGAACGCATCGATGAGAGCGATAATTTTATGTATTAAAAACAATACAAGCTGTTGAAAATCTATACGAAATTTATCGTCAATTTTAGATAAGTATTAGTCCCGGATTCGTAAAAGTTTTAAAACTAACTGAACCGGTAGCAGCGCTGAATTGAACTTTTTATCAATGCAGTAACGTGTCATCTTGGAGATGCCAAAATAACAACTGTGAGTGGGGGTAATGTCTGTTCAATCTTGAACAACCTCCATTTCTGCTATCCTCTTCGAGTAATGACAGCCATCTGCCAGTGTTGTGGTTTTCTTCAAGCCAAGAAGTACTCAATGAAAAGCTAAATCACCTCTCACACCCGAGGAAACTACTTTTGTAACTATTAAATCTAACTTCTTTTTTTAAAACTAAATATTGCTAGAATCAATGAACAAATAATATTTTTAAAGAATGAAAACGATGAACTTTATTCAGCTTAAACGTTCCAGGTCCCTATCAACTTTTAAAAAAAACTGTTAAATACTCGAACGTACATGAAATGTTTATTTGACTATATTAAGATTTATTGAGCTAACCTCTAAGGGACCGGGATGATTGTCTTGATCAGTAGCAAAGAAAAAATGGCTTCTTACCAAATTTATCCATTATTTTTTTACATTTTTATATTTTACTTTTACACATTTGAGTATTTATTTTATGTTCAAAACATTTATTCTTCATTTTTTAAATATAAATAATAACTTGTAATCCTACAACTTAAGTTCTAAAGGTTTTTTTTTTTTTTTTGTTAAAACTTAATTGTTTTTCTTTTCAGGAATTTATTTATACCCTTTATGGAATTCATGCACCAAAATGTTTTTACAATTGAAAATCATTTTTGTTTCCAGTGATTATTAAAATTTGAATGTTACTTGGCTTAATCTTAAATGGATGTATATATAGTTAAATATTAAATTATTTTTATATAAATATGTAAAAACGTTTTTATTAAAATGAAATGTAAAATTTGTTGATTGTAAATATTTTTATTTTTACAAATTGATAATCAGCAGAAGAGCCAAAAAGATGTCCGGATGAAATAAAGAACATAGAAGTAAAATAAAGGGTAAAAATTCCTAAAAAGAAAAGGAATAAAGTTTTAATATATTTTTCAAGTTTCAATATAATGATGAAAAAAAAAGTTTTTATAGATCATGCTGGCAGTAATTGAGCTAATTAAAACAAAAAATTAAAAAATTCTTGTTTAGCTTGTCAACTAAAATAATTTTTTTTTTTTTAATATTTATTTATTGTAATTTACAACTGTACAAAATAATACAATAGGTAAATATGTAGTATGTCAACTAAAATAATAAATTCAATAAACGAATAATGGATACATTATGCTTTGCCAAGTCGATTTTATATAAGCGAATAAGTCCATACTTTTTAATAGCTCCCATAAAAATGTGTGGAATCTGAAAAAATTAACAAATTTGTTACACAATGTTATAAATTTGATCATAGAATATACTGATACTTTTGGAATTCGTATTTTTGTTTTTGCTAATGTATCATTGAGTACCTACATGAAATGACAGTGGAAAGATTATACGATAGGCGGTCAAGTTTCGCCCTACTTTGCTGGGCTAAATGAGAACAAAATACACCCATTGTAAGATATGATGAGACCTTAACAATATATGAAGTATGTTGTAAAAAAGATAATATATAAAAAAAACTGATAAAAAAAGAATAAATAATAAGCTAAAAAAAATACAAATGTACATGTGAAATGAATGTAAACTAAAAAAACTACAGTAGTGAGTGGTATAATTGAAGATGTACTACTGAAGTAATGAATAGCGAAATATTATTACAAGTAATAACAAATATTGTACAAATAAAAGATAGAAAGAGTGACGAAGAAAATGAGGTGTAAGTATGGTGCAATAAAAAATCAAGTAGATAAATAAAGGATAATAAAATAGTAATAGAATGGCTGCTCACCTGAATTCAGAATGAAAAGTGAAGTTTAGGCGCGAAAATATTGGTAGAAGTAGGCGGTATGTAGAGCGAGAGCATTTTAACGGAAATTTGTGGATAGGAATTATTTATAATGCAATATAGATTTTAAAAAAGATATAAATAGGAAAACAAAAATTAAAGAATATACATAATGTATAAAGAGTAAAATAACCTAATATAAACGTTTCATGTTTTAACAAGATAATAATGGCTTAGAAGTAATAAAATTAACTAGTAGTCATACAATGGAGATAATACAGTAAAAGAAATGTGATATGATATAAAAAAGAGATACGAAGGATGAAGTAAAAAAATAAAATAAAAGACAATGAGCGCGAAAAACATTAAGACATAGAGTAAGACTGAGAGGGAAGGACTTTATAAATATGAAATAAATGAAGAAAGAAAATAAGGAAATAATAAATTTAGAAACAAAATGAAGGTTAAACGTCGGTTACTCATAAATAGTTTTATCTTATTTTTGAATATTCCTTGACCTTAAGTAATGGATGAGTTGGAACATTGTATGGGACTACAAATTTTAATTAATTTGTACAATAAATTAGTCATTTCAGACAGATATTTTGAAAAAAGAGATATGAAATATGTGAAAGTGAAATAGAGAGGATAAAATAGATATGGCTAAGAACAAAAATAAGAGAATAAGAGATAAAGGAACAAAAAAAAATATTTATTCTGGATTTTCTTTTTAAGAAGTTTGATTATATTAATTTATATAAATTTTTGAGGCTAAAAACTTTCAAAGATGAATATAAACTATTTTATATATTTTTTTTATTGTCGTACAACGGGTAAAAAATTTTCGGGACAATTGTCCCATATTTATGCAACTTTACGATCCTAAAAATAATTTATTTTAATCAACAATTTTCATCCATGTCGTTTATGTGTATTTTTAATTCTTGTAATTATATTTACCCCATACTTTTCATACTTAAAATAAATAAATAAATAAAAATAATACAACTTAGTTATATATATTTTAAAAAACACTACATAATGATATTTATATATTATGGGAGGAAAAAAATCATGGAACAAAAAAGATTGTAACTTTGTTAATTACTATATAATAGTGTTTATATTATATATCATAAGACTGATAAGTATGCTGTGTATTGTAGCAACCCAAAATATTTGGACAGCATTCCTGATCAATATCATTTATATCACCTAAACACCAGCATAAAAATAACAGCGTGCTATATCTGAAGACTAAATGAGAAATAAATATGTTCAGCGCGTATTTAGTTCCATAGAAAGTTACTATGAAGAGTACTAATACAATATTCATATAACAATGCAAAGATTGTTTATTGGGAGTGACCATAAATTGGTGTAATATCACCGGCAACTTGGCTTGGCCGAGAGAGGGTATTATGAAAACAATAAGCCGTAGGCGTATCTCTCGGGAGTTAATTGGTCATGAATATTTAGAAAGAGTTATTAATAAACAATTGAGCCGCTCTCAGGTAATGGCTGTTAGGGGGAGCGAGTCTTGTTATGTCTTAATTTCCAGTCATCTCACACCTCTCATCTTCCTTTAGAGTAAACCAATTCCAACTTAATTGGTCCTTGAAAAATACATCTAAAATTAATTTACTCTGAGCAAACCGCTAAATTAGAAAATTAATCTAAAATCCATCATCCGGAATTGTGGACGTCGTTAGGAGAGGTTAGGCTGTAGCTATAAAGAATTCTCAAACTTTATCACTATCATCAAGTATATGCTAAACAATATTATATAAAAATTATACAAGAAGAAACTAATATATATAACCTAATGATAGCACTACAGTTTTAATAACCAATGTCGTAGCTGAGACATATGAAGTAGCCCAGGATTGTGGGGAATCGACATCAGAATAAAACAACACCAGGACGAATTTGAGAGGGTATGTGGACGGGAAGATATATTTTTCGTACTTACATATTTTTAATTTTTTTTCAGGCTTCAGGTTTTTAAGGTGGAATTTGGACATTTGGTAGACTGATCTCTTTCCGTGATAAGCTTACCCTAATTTATAGTATTTCTGGACACTGATGTGAGCTATGCTGCATTTTATCTTTGTACATATGATATTTTTGATTCTATATCCAGACGATCCCTGAAATGATATATTGGACTAATATATAACAATAGTAAGACTCGAGGTTTTATTATTAGAATCTTTCAATCGTATTCAGGAATTTGAACTTTAGATTCTAGAGTGTGATGATGAAGTTGAACCCTCTCTGTGGTCCAAAATAATTTTATTATGATCATTTTTTTTTTGTTTGGTTTTGTTCGTGAAAATAATCATAGTCGGTTTGAGCAAATACCTTATGTTATCTCTCATATGGTATGGATATAACATATCTGTCAACAAAAACTGTGGCAGGGAATTATTACGTTGGCTAAGAAATAACACTACTTGCAAAGCACAAAACCCAATGCTCTTCTGGGGTTAGAGCGGTTTTAATTTTTAAAAAAGGCATAACTTTCCTCTAATTTATATAAATATAAAAGCTAACTCATTTCACACCTATTTAAAGGATTTTTCAAGTTAAATGTTATTCGGGTTGGGGGGTCCCAGTGCGTTCGGTTTGGAACGTTGTAGGTTTGATTCCCACCTGGAGCAGTTAATATTTATTTTTCGGCGGTCCCGAAAAATGAATTTTGACACTCCCAACTTGGTTAGTATGCGGTGGGAACTTCGAAATAGCCGCCAAGTGTTAGAAAAAAGGACCAGGAGGCCTACTTGCCGGACTTGTTCCCCCCACCAAATACCAATATCAATAAATGTTATTCGGAGAAACGATTTAAAATCACAGTTCAAGAGGTTACAATAGAAAACATGATAATAATTGAGGTAATTTGAAAATATATCGGCGAAGACACAACCGAAAATCACAAAACATTACATCATTATTCCACGTTCCATAACAAACGAACTTGCTAATGCAGTTCTCCCGTGAGTTTTGAAATAAATTGAGCTCAAATTACTAGAATTTTTTCGCAATAGTATAAAATCTCAAAGAAAAAGAAATTTTAGGGCAGCAATTTTTTAGGAAGGATTCAAGGGATCTTAAAACTTGTTAATTTAGTAAATCTCACTTAGTTTTTCAACACATTTCAGTTGTTCAAATCACAATTCAAAATAAATACTTAGTTAATTAATCACTTAATTTTTTTTTTTAAAGTAATTACATAAAATACAATAGAGCCTCCCTCCTTTATATATTTAATATCATTTATTTCTGGGTTGGGATACAGAACGAAATATCCTATCATGGAGCCAAAGAAAGCGTTAAGGCGGCTCTGGAAATGAAGACATTAAAACAAGTAGACGGCAGGTGGATGGAACAAAAGAGCTCTTCATTACCCGGCTACTAATGCCTCTTTAATACCTCTAATCAACCCGTCCCCTCCCCTACCTCAATCAAATCCTCATACCGTCTGCATCATACCTGTCTATCTTCTACTAGGTTTCACTATGCGGAAAATCGAAATAGAAATCGACAAATATCGAGATTTAGATTTAGAAATTTAAAATTTCGAATATTCCTCATCCATATGAATATCTCAGCTAGATTTTTTTTAAGGATCTCTTTGATATAAGGCAATGAAAAGAAACAGAACTCTCCAGAATATTTTCTACGACATTCCACATTATAATTCATATTACACGTCAGTTACTTTGTTAGTATTTCTTAATGTTTAAATATTCTCATCAATATTATACAAATCGTAAACAACCGGTGGTATGCGGGACACGCGCGAGAGCCTTGTAGGCCGCAGGAGGCAACGAATAGTTTTTTTTTTGTGTAATTGTAATAAAAGCTTAGCAAACCCGAAGGTTCAATCCCGACACCACCAATTGCTGTCTACAAGCATCTGTACAGGGATGCCCGTTCAAACCTGAATTCACGAGATCAGTCTTGATGCAATCATCCCGTCTACCTTTCAGTCTACCCGCTGCACGTTTACCCGTCCTTTCAATGTTTATATTAACATTTTATGGATCCGTTCGTTGTTGCTCCACAACCTACACGCCCACCTTATTTATCGCAATGCTATCGCCTGGATTATATTTACAGGATATAATTTATGCAATTTTCCATGGTGTGGCCATCTGAATTCTGCGGTCCTTCTTCGGTCCGAATATTGTTTTATCATTTACCTTTTCTAATATTTAGATGTTAGCTGAAAGATTCTAACTGGTAAATCCATTATGAAAGAGCCTGAGAATGCACTTTTAAGCAACCTGATTTTCAAATATTTGACAATATTTGGCTTAGCGGTCCGCGTAAGAAATAACTATATTAAACTGGATAGTGAACTATAAGAAGCGGGGTTACTGACTCATACTTCTTCATGAAATTCTTTTAATATATTTCCCTTAATAGCAAACTATTTAATTAATCTCTATTAATTTTTCCTAACTGGATGTGAAAGCTCATTTTGTCCATTAATGAGTATAGGTCAATAGATAATCAAACATTGAATTTGTCTTCCAAATATCAAATTGGAAAAGCTATTTCAATAGATATCAATGTTAATAAAAGTTATTACATTCAAATTATAATTGTTCTACTGATATCTGATACCCGAGACTTTGGAATCCATAATATATTGTGTATCTTCTGAAGAAAATGGGAGGATATAAGAAAAGGTAAAAACCAGTGAAAATGTTGCACTGGCCTACTCGGTAGACGTTACTTTTCCCTACTGCAAAATTAAAACCTAAAATGTTCGGGTTCAAATCTCACTTAACACCGAACAATATTCTCAATTTTCATACTTTTTACTGAGAGATATCGGTAACCGTCGTTTGGATTGCACTTAAAACAGAAGGATTCAGTAATCCTTAATCTTCTGTACAATATTAGGAAGTAAAATTAAATATACAGCATAGGAAATTTAATTTCTTTAATTGCACCTCCATAAAGTCAATTTATGGATCCTTGCCAGGCAAGCTCCTACTTGTGGATATTATGATTATTCAACAACATATTTGTTGCTCTTTACAGAATTAACTCCACTCATAACCACAAAAACTTAAAATCATCAATCCCAAAATCGATTATTTTTTAACACAAGACGTAACCAAGGCTACCAGAGGTTGTCGTGACTTCCTGTTTATATCTGTTGATAAAAGACTTTTTTTTCAGTGTTTTTTTTTTTTAGAGGGGACTGGAGACTTTGGAAGTAATTTCAAAAACTCAATTAACTAGCAATTATCTCAGTGACAGTAACTTTCTTCATCAACCGATTCCTTCGCTGATGGAAACTTTCTAAACGATAAACGGATATTCCCCTCCAATTCCTCATTGTCTTGAGTTATCAAATTTATGAATTACTTGGCCTTGGAGACTAAGGAAAATTAGATATTTCGTTTTAATTTATTTTTTCGATAGCTCGTTGATATTATCATTTCTTAATCCATCAGTAGAAAGTCATTGATAAACGAGGATCTCTAAATAAAAATGTATTATAAAAAAATTCATTTTGGTCCTAATATCTCATAACTCTTATCAGATTAACGACATTCATTTTGCAGTGTACAACAAATTTCAAAGTTCTATAAATCTGTGATACAAAGCAATATAATACTAAACTTATCTAATTTAGATTTCGTGCCAAAACAATTCACAATTTCGGTACAAAATGAATTTTGTCAGAAAATGGATGAAACTCATTTTGATCAGGAGCTCCTCGATCAAACTAATAAAAAGATATATAAAGAAAAATAAAAGGCCATTTTTTATAGATGAATCGAAAACAGAAAAGGAAAAATATATTTACACTGTGCAGTTCGCACAGGACTCACGGCCTAAGCGCATGGCCGTGCGCGTAGGGCGTGAGTTCCAAAACGCTCGGTTCGGAACGTTATGGGTTCAATTCCCACCAGTTGCAGTTAACATTTATTTCTCGTCGGTTCTTGACAATCTTGACACTCCCACCTTGGTTAGTATCCGGCGGCAACTTCGAAATAGCGGCCAGGGGTTACAAAAAAGGACCACAAGGCCCATTTGCCGGACTAGTTCTCCCAACCAGTTACCAATACCAATACCAACGTAGTCCGCACAGATTTAGTTCACTAACTTCACTTTGTAAATTTTTTTTTTTTTATACATATAAAAACTACTATTTTGTTCAATTTGAGGAAAAACTGTTTCAGAGTATACTGGCAATTTTTTAGGGTATAGATTTAATCTCATTATGTTAAAATAAATTATGAAACAGAAGACCTACTGCTTAAAGCAGAATTCTATCTACGGTCAACGATGTCAAGAAGAGCTACTAAGAAAATTTACAAAAATCAAGAGCCAAGTAGGATTTTAACAAGAAATTCTTTTAATATAAGCTATAATTAGGAATCAAAATTTTCTTATAAATATAAAAATAAAAAAAAAACATATCAAATATGATACTTACAAATACTAAAACTCTTAACTTTTTATAAAACCGATTCTCCAGGTCTCGCGGGTTTCTTGGAGGAATAAATTTCTAAATATGAAATAACAGCTTATTAAATTACCAAGCAATTTTTCTTTTTTTTTTAGGATAAAAATATAGAGTTTATAAGATAAACTTAATCTCGAAATTAAAATTTGCTTTTTTTTTTTTTTTTTTAAGGGGAGGGAACGCCATCCATGTCCCTACTTCGGAATTGTTAATATCCTCACATTAAAAGTCTCCGATATCTTGTGGTATCCCTAAGAAGGGATACCACAAAAATAATTTATAGAAATGCCATCAATAGTGAATTTCATATATATACTATCCAGTTAGTGAAAATATTCCACAAATCGTACATCATACACCCAAATAATCCTAACATCGACACACTAAATATATCAAGCACAATACTCATTTAGTATTTAGTTATCTTAATATGTTCAACACTTTAATTTAACAGACAATCAAATGTAACGAACATGGACGCATTAAGGATTTCAGTTAAATATTTTACTATAATAAGTTAAAACAAAGGTTACATGCAACAAAATTGAATTATGCTAATCGGTCAGAGCCAGATTAAAATTTATTAATTAATTTTAAGACATAGTTCATTGTTTTTTTTATTTTCTTTCTTTTTAATTACTTAAAATTATTAGATAAATAGATTAGAAAGGCACAAAGAAGAACAATTCTTGTATTTTTTTCTTTGGACTTTATAATTCTTTTATTTATTATTATTTTTAGATTTATTATTCGTTCATAGATTCTTCTAGTCTATATTCCCTATCGCTGTTTGTATCAATTTTCATTTTTAAAGCTTGAATTCACTTTTATAATTATTTATATTCACTTCATTGCATCATGTTATTTTTTCATTTCATTTTTCAAGATAGATATATTAGACAACCAGTGAATTGAAACGATTATCTTTGTTTTTGTAATAAACTATCGTAAGCGTAGTCATCAAATTTATTTAACTCAAAATAAAATTTATTAACCAATTATTATTTATTAAGAAGTGAAAACAAGTTATATTTCTGGCTATTTGCTATAAGACATCAAGGATTTATTTCCTTAATGTCTTGCGATAGAAATAACGTACGGCCTTCCATTAGCGAAGCATGCCATGCTCCCAAGAAAAATATCTACAATTAATATCTCTCCCACGACAAACTGTTCCTAAGAAGAAATTAGTGCTGGATGAAAATATTATAAATGTTAGCACAGATAAAAAGTAAAATAAAATCTGTGAATTAATAATCCTTGTTAGACAGAGCTGCAGGTGGTAAAAAACGCAGCTAATAGAAAATAATAAAAAAAAAACAAAAAAATAGTAATCACAGTAAAATATATGAGATGTAGCGAAATATCCTGTTTAAAAATGGACTGTTAATAAGAAGATCTATAATGTGTTCTACCTCATAACCGAACTCCTCCCTGGAAGGGGAAAAAAGATTTTTCTTTGAAACTTGATTCTAGTAAATATAAATATATTCTAATAGTATATCTTTAATTAGAAAATAAAAAGTTTTTCAGTTTAATTATTTTAACTACATTTAAATTGAATGGAATTCACCTGGTCTATAGGTGCCCCCTTTAGAAAACACGTAAATCCTAGATCACCATTGTGTGCCGGCTGGTACCTAGTTGGTCCCTTACCGATCTTAACAGATTCCATCATCTACTTTCCCATGCATCTTTCGTACACCTATATTTAAAAAACGACTGGTCAAATTTAGGCCATTTTCGGAAGGAAGTTAGAGAAAATGGACTAGTATCAATTTATAAAATTCCGATCATTACTTTCGCTTAACCATAATATCCAAAATTATTATCCTTCCAACTGTTCTTTACGGATGCGAAACATGGCTTCTAACAGTAAGGGAAGAACAGAATTTTAAGGTTTTTGAGAATGAAGTATTACGTAAAATGTTACGGTCCGAAAAAGGATGAATTAACCAGAATAAGATGGGCGTGTAAGGTTGCAGTGCTTAGTAACGAACGGTTCCCTAAAATTTTAATAAACACTGAACCGACGGGTAAATGTCTGAGGGGTAGTCCATAATGTAGGTGGGAGGAATGCATCAATACAGATCTGGAAGAGGGTGCTTTTATTTATTTATTTTTTAATAAACGGTACAATACTCTAATTTGAATGAGGGGACTTGCCGTATTAAACCAACTAAATTTTCTATATCTCTTTAGTTTACAAAAAAAAAAATGCAACCGAAGATATTATTTCGGATACAAAGCATCATGGTTAACTACTAGTTCCCTTATAGGTATATATTTTAAAACAGGAAACATCTGATATTGGTACTTTCAAATCTGCATTTACGGTGTTCTTGAACTATTAAAAGTTAATATTGGTAAAATTTAATACTGTAATTATTAAAACTATTACTGTAATATATATTTTTTTTAAATTAACAGGTATAAAAGAACATTCCAAACGGATTACTAGTAAAGAATTGGATTAAGAAGGGCAGTGCATTAACTGTCACTCACATAAGAAATCACTCTCCGAAATAACTTCATCTCCAGAGCAATAAGTACATCAGTCAGCGTGCTCCTTTCATGGTGTGAGCAATCAATCCGACAAAATGACTTCTGGATGAGACATTTCACTCTTTTGATGTCTAAATTACGTTGAAGAAGAACAGCATATCAAATATGTCGTAAATCATAAATACCTATGAATCCATTTGTTACAATAGCTTTGACACGATGGCACTCGTTCATATTGTTCATTTTGAGTATTCAGTGACTGAGTAGTTCTTTTATAAACTTAACTATGAAATTGTACAAGAGAATTCGTGAAAACTTATAAAGTTGATAGCCAAACTTACAAAGAGGTGGGAACTGGAGTTGGGCAAATTATACATATGTGCTGAGTAGTTGAGTACGAATACTTTACTTATACAAAAACTTTTTGAGTAAAGAGTACGATAAACATATCCATAACCTATAAAGATGAGTACTAGTAAAATAATCTGTACTAAAAAAAAAAACTTTAAGTAAAGTACAGGGGATTGATACACAGACCAATTTGAATACGAGCATTTGTATTAAATGCTCAAAAAAACATTTTGAATAGAGGTAAAGTAATTGTTCCCATCATTTAGTACTTTTAATGCATTTCAATATTATAAATACTATATTTTTAGTATAGATAGATTAATAGTATAGGTTCTTACTGGATGAGTTTTCATTAATATAATTAGATGTAGTGAAAGTACTCTTCCTAGTTAAAATTATTCTTTATTTTAATAAATCATTATCAACATTTCGCCCCATTGTATTGGAATATATTTTTAAATAAATATTGTTAAGTAGATTTGTCATCTTTTATGTAATAGAGGTAGGAGATAATTGGAATAGATTGTAATCTATTTGTTATCACTTTTGTAATAATAACCTTGTTTCAAGAATTTTTATAGAATGTGTTTAAATTTTCCTTATTTATTTTTATGTATTAATTTCTTAAAAACAGGCAGAAATATGATTATTGTTATTATATTCATGACTAATAAAGAGAACAGCTTAAATGTGATAATTGATGATATATTTATTTAGGTCGATTAATTGTTTTAAATTTTAAAAAAATATGGTATATTAATTACATTGTTGTAAGAATAAGGTGAATTGTGTAAATTTGTATGGTAGATAACCTGATGACCTTGTAGAAAACCCCGAAACGTTGTTAATGAATCATTAAAATAAAGAATAATTTTAACAAGGAAGAGTACTTTCACTACATTTAATTAAATTATCTTCTTTTTTTTTCTCACTTTTGTAGGTTCAGTATCTGAGGGGGAGAGAACAGAACTCCAACTACCTCCATATTATTTTATTTATTTATTTTAGTTTCTAAGAGACCGAGTGAAATGCTTTATTCATTCATGCTGTCCAAATACATCGGGTTGCTACTTTACACTGCATACTAATCAATCCGTGATCGAACATATATTACATATTTTTATATGATATAATAAAAAAGAAAGATAACATTTTTTTTCCATGGTTTTCTTTTACAATCAATTCCAATCTACACACTAAATATAAATATTTCAATTTATTCCTTTCCCCTTCTTGTCCCTTCCATTTCACAATTTTCATTTCATTTGATCAACAAATTTACTCTCCCGAATTTCCCCTCTCAGATCTTCCCCAGTGACCCGCTAAGCAAATTCACCATGAGACAGAGAGACAACACACCATTGATGTGAGATCAAACCAGAGAAATATTAGTCACAGCAGTAGATCAGTTTACAGTAAAATCAACAAATAAATACATTTTACCAAACAAAACTAATACATAGATTTAAAGGAAAATATAATGAAGTGTTGGTTAAAAGAAATACTTGATTGGATAACTAAGTCAAAAAAATAAATAATATACAAATTTTTCGAACTATAGGTCCTGTGTCCAAAAAGAGCTGATTATTGAGCCTCTCTTAGAACATCAATGGCAACCCCAAACCATTTTCTATGTGGTTAGTTATTCTCTCACAGTGGAGGTTATATTATTATCGTTGGGGATCCCAAATCAATAAGTTTTAGTTCCGCTTTTTTCGCTCTTAAAGTCTACAAGGAATTGGTTTATTATGACGCAATAATAATTGATTCAATAGAACTTGAGGAGAACTTTTTGAAGGAGTCTATTTGGGTGGTACCTACAGTATGGGATCTTTTGATTAAGATGTATTTCACCTCCAGGGCCTGATGCAAAATTTTGCCCACATTATTATGCCTCTGGAGATAAGGATACGAGCCAACACTCCACATATACCAGCCATATGATCGATTCATTCCAGCATTACTGAGCATAATCGACATTTAGCCAGTATTTATTATTGTTATTATTAATTTAAATAATTTAATTTCTGAATTGTAGATGTAAAGAAAAAAATATGTAAAGACTAAAATAAAACAGCGAAATGATGAGGAAAATTTAAATGAGCAAATTGTTGCACATTAATATTTCGGACCAGTGATGCGGCGAGAGGGATGCGCTGGGATCTTTTGAGCTCTGCTCTACCCCTCACACGTGGGGGATAGAGTGGGCTCAGGGATCCTCAGGTCGATTGTGTAAATATTGTATATTAGAGTGTAAATGTGACTAGAGACTACATTATTTTATCATAATGTTATTTTATTTATTTTTCATACAGATAGTTTGATTATGTCCATTATGTTTATTCTTCTGTTTGTACATATTTTATGAGAGTTTTTTTTTTTTTATTATTCATTTATTGAATTTATTTTATTTTAGTATGTATGAGATCATTCATCACTATTACCTATTGCCCACAACTGTGTGGCAAATTGTAATATCTATCAATAAATAAAAAGTAGTAGTTTTAAAAAAAAAAAAATAGTTCGGAACATCCATGCGTTACTAGAATATAGAAATCTTCAACCAAATTACTTAAAAAGAAAAAAAATATATAAATCATTCAAAGAAAGAAAGTAAGCATGTTACTGAATCAATACCCCTCTATGTAGGCTAAATGATGATGACCTCAGTATTACCTTATCAGCAAAACTAGGAGTACATTACCTCTTCCTCGCACAGCCTTTTGTTTCCTAGTTGGTCGTTATTTTAGTATTCTCTATAAGCGATTGCGTGTTCCTAATACCTGCATTTGTCAAATTATTTATGCAATTTTCAATATTCATGTTCTAAATCCATTATAAACAATCAATATGAAAAATAATGTAAATAAAAAATAAGTAAAAACTATTTCCCGTCAAAACACTACTAAGTTTAACAACTATTACACCAACTACAAAATTTATCAGCTCACAAATATTACGAGCTGGTTCTGCACGGAAAAATTTTCAAATTTAATTTTTGTACCCTTCAGATTATCTTTCGGTTGAAAATAAAAAATTAGTTATAACCTCAATTAAAACAAAAATATATTTAAAACTCTTTTTAAGTTTAATAAAAACCCAGCCACAGATGTCTCGTATTGTATAAGTACAAATAATTTAAAGATAAAGAACCTCAACAAAGCAGTAGCTTCGAACATGTAAACCAACAGATTTCCCAAAACAAGACTGCAGGGATACCGTAACTGATGTCATCAGGCTTAACTTCCTTCCCTCAGTAATAATATAATCTATTTATATTTATATAAATATATAATTAAAGTAATAAATCTTCTCATCTACGCCTTCGTCTACCTCATAGACGTCTCTCTGTTGACTCAATATTGATTTCTAGCATGGTGCTCGTTTTTATAAAATCAAATAAAGTCATTTCGAATATAATTTATTGTAAAATATAAACATAAAAATTCAACACATACTAAAATAAACATTCAACATGGTAAATTCAAAACGATGAAGGAAAAAACTCGTATTCCTTTTCCCCCTCTCCAAAAACTAATTTAGTCCTGAACACTCCAGTCCCAATAAAAGAACCATTTTGCAATCCACCAGCAACTTTCGTCAGTAAATTTAAATCTGGGCTACAAGTGGTTTATATTTATTGCCAATGTGTACCAGGGTTGATAAATTAATGATGATTTATTAGAAAACCATTTGTGACGTCTGCGCATCACACAACTTTCACTTACTGCTCTATTTTGAGATTAAATTAATCCTACAACTTATCAAAACAGTAATTATTTTTTTATTTAGGATCGTAATACTTCATTTTACTATATATTTCGCATAAAGGTATATGAAAATGATTTTTTTTTTCTATTAGGCACATAAACATTCATAATTCTTCAGAAATATTCTTTTAAAAGGGAGAAATAGAAGTGTAGAATAAAGGAAAACTCGAAGCAATTTTCGTGTAGATTGGCAAAATCATGTAGTAATTAACGCAATTTTGGTGATTTTTGGAAACAAGGATGAAGGACCCGAGAAGGCGAAAATTTAGATCAACAAATTATTAATTTTCTATTGCTTTGAAACTTCATATTCAAGAGTTTCTTGAGGTGTTAAAAAAAGAATGTCAACTTTGTTACTGCATATAATGCAGTTTACCAAGATATATCAATGGTATGTACTTCTTAATGATGTTGAATGGGATCAAGAGATGGGGCATTCTCGGTTGTTTCGGATCACAGTCGTGTCTCAATTCAATTTCTCCATTAGTCAATTACCAAATTCTCTCATAATTCATATTTATCCATATGTTATTACTAATAACAATGCATAAGAAAATCAAGAAATGTTTATCATCGGCTATAAAGCGGCACTTCCAATAAGTCGATTTTATCGAAAAAGTTGTAATAACCTCCCAGAGAAATTTTGCCTTAGATATTTAATTTCGGCTAAGTTTCCATTTTCATAATTTCAGCTAAAGACTAATATTTTTTGAGCTAGGCTGTACACTTACACATACATTTTGTGGGACATATTTTTTTTGCACTCTGAGGGCCTTAAAATGTAGGATTGTAATTTTTTGGATGTTGGATGGATTCAAAATTTCTCAAAGTCGCAATACTTATCACATGTAGCTAAGTAAAAGTAATTATAGCGATAAGTCTTAATTATAATCAGTATGATCCCAATATCTAATATGGATAATGTTAATGATGAAAGTGGAGACCATGGAAAAATAATCATTCTGTTTCAAATACACCCAGTGTGTTAATAGGCAGTTGACATTTTCTATGGACAACACTGAAGACAGGAGTTTTTTTTAAAAATACTTATTTTTGTTTTCTTATTAAAAACAAGGAAAAAGATTTTAACTAAAATCAGATAAGATGGATTGAGTAAAACAAAATAAATAAATATCAGAAACTAAACAAGTGGTAGGAAAAACCAGAATTGTCAATAAACCAGTACCATTATGTAACTGAATTTGCACATAACGATTGATGATTCCATATGAGAATACTTTAGTATAGTCATTATTATAAAGGGTTTTTTTATTCTAAATGTTTTAAAACTAAGATTTAAAAATTTAAGCCAGAGATAATTCAGAACACTATAAAACTTGGAAAAGAGATAATATATTCTCAAAAATAAAGTAATCTCAATAAACTTTGAAAATCACAACCAAATCGATAAAATTTACTTTATCAGACACGTGTAACACTTAATTCTAAATATTCGCATATGTTCAAAACTCTACTGACAGCAAAATAATAATGTTTAAATCAGACCTCAGGCAAAATGATGAACATGATAGAAATGTTGTGATATATGTATAAGGCTGACTTCCATTGACAGACTTCATATGAAGTCTGAAACTGATGAAACACAAGTTATTCTATCATCAAGAAAAATTTATAGTAGGTAGTAGATAATTTTATGAAATATTGTTGAGACTTTAAATTAATGTAAAACTAACTATGAATTAAAAAAAGATGTTATCCAATCACTGAATAAGTAGAAAAATTCATAATCACATACCAATTATATTAGATGAGATATTAAATAAATCCAGTTAATAAAATACACAAAATAGGATGATCTAGAGAGCTTCAGTTAGTAAATTTTGAGTTTTATAAAATATAACATTTCAAAATTTTATCTTGGAACCAAGCCATAATACAATATTATATGAGGGACTTAGTTTAGAAACTGACTCAACCTATTTTCAAAAATTTATTAGGGGCATCAAAAATACATGATGTCCTATTTGACCAAAATAAACCGATGAGATAAAAAACAATTTTTAACTAAGTAATACATGTCATGTTAGCGATTTAGTTACAGCTTAAAACTAATGAATGAAAAATTTAGTAAGACAAATACAGTAATAATAGACAACTTAATTTTATGTTATTTATGGTAGAAATCAAAAGTCCAATGGTTAGAAATTGTTTTAATTTACTAAAAGGTTCATATTTAAGATCTAATTCATTTGACAATAAATTTTAGACTTTGGAATAATGTTTTTTGTTTTTTCTTGCTACACAATGGACCAGAGAGTTTAAGTGACATTTCATAATCCTGTAGGGTCAGTAACTCAATACATTGTAAGGAAGTATTGTTTCTTGAACAACTGTTATACAAGAAAGTGATTTGTTCATGATCATTCTCAGCCGCCAATTAAGGGTACCCACTTTATGAGACTGGGTGGACCCCAGAGGGCTCCCTAAACCTACAGGGTTGACTCACAGCTACAGTAACAGAATAAATAATTATCTGCTACAGTTTGATTTGAAACCGGATCCTTGGAGTTAATAGCACAATGCTTCATTAGTTTTATAAAATAAAAGAAATAAACACATTTTTTAAGAAAATTTAGTTTAAATTTTAGTTTCTTTAAAAACTCTTTAGTTTTATAAAATTAAAAAAAATATTTCAGACCGGAAGTTGAATCAATTTTTTTTATGATAATAAACATATTTTACACAGTAATTAAAAATGTAAAATGGAATAAATAATTATTGTTATGAAGAAGTTAAGATTTTTTACTTTTTTATCTGGAACTTAAATTAGAGAGTTGCATGCATACTAAGACTCGAATCAAAATAAACAGATCTCAAAGTAGTTTACTGTTCTAATGATCCCATAGAATTAACGCAGGGCATGAACTCCTCAATATTGGCGAACATGTAAAAACGTACAGTACCCAATCTTTAAAAGACAGATGATTGACTTCCTCTTTCTAAATCTTTGGTTTAATGAACTTGAGGAGTACAAACTTACTTAGACTCCCTTAAGTAAACAAAATCTTTATTTATTGATGTCTAATTCATCTTTCTGTGCTAAGTTGTTCCAGTATTCCCTATGAATCTTATTATCTTTGTGGCAAGTAGAAAATCTATGCAAAATGCGAGAGTTGCAGTGTCAAACTCTCTATTTCCAGAGACACTAAATAAAAGAATGTAAAAAAGTAATTGAACTTCTATGATACAAAGAAAAATTAAATAAACAGAAAGCTGTAGTTAAACAATAAAAATGACCAAGTAACAGGAAGTAATGAAGTCCACAAGACATTAGACCCTAATAAAAGATCTATGAATCAATAATCACTGGTTCAAATGGCATATAATTGAAATTTCCTGGCTAGACATTAGGTAAATTTTTTCAGTCACTCATCATTTGTCAATATTTCTATGTAGAGAAATACAGATTCCTTGGACCTTGTCTCACCAAAAGCATTAGGAAGTTTCTTAAATATTTTTGAATATATTTGAAAGTTAGAGATTGAAACTTTAGGTAAACGTGCTACGATTTTCCAAATCAGATTTTGGCAGTGTCAACTCCGAAATGTAGTTTACAAAGATTGCCAACAATTTTTCTTGTTTTTTATCCCAGAAAAAATAAAATAAAATAAAAATGGACATATCATTCTTCTTCAGCAAGAATGTTAGATATGTTATCCACATAAAGTTCCATCACAGAAGGAGTTGATGGATGTGTTTTCATCATGATGAAAAAATATGTCATTTATTATTGACAAATGCAACTATGGATGTTAGCATTATTTTTTGCAAAAGTAAACTGAAGTGCAAACAATGCTTTTCAGTAAAAAAAAAAATAAATAAAATAAACCTATCAGTTTATTACCCATTTTTGGAAAATTACTGGAATAAGTTATAAAAAAACATCTTAATTCTTTTTTTCAAAACATCGAAATAATTCCTGATTTTCAATTCGGTTTTCAATACAGTCATTCCACTTCTCACCAACTGGCAAGACTATTGGAATTTATAATTAGCGGATTCGAAAAAAAGAGACACACCCTGGTAGCGTTCTTAGATTTCCAACAAGCATTCGATAAGGTCTGGCATCGAGGTCTCCTAAATAAACTAAAGAAAGCAGGCACTCCAAAATACCTATACAATATTCTGAGCTCATTCCTCAATGGTAGAATATTTTCAGTCAAAATTAATAACAAAAATTCAACC
>NW_027106407.1:851719-853068 GCF_000696795.3 Halyomorpha halys | reverse complement strand
TTTTAATAAGAACATTTTATATAGTTTGGGGTGTCATTTGTTTGACTATACCACCTCATAATCAACTGTTAAAAAATATATATAATATAACTTATATCAACCATGTAAGGCCCACCAGGCCAATCTAGTATAAAAATAAAATAAAATAATAAAGTAAAAAAAAAAAGTTTAAATGAATAGACTTTGATTTATTAAGACCTTTGAAATATCTCTTTTGAGAGAAAGGATTTCAAAATGATTGAGCAACATTGAGAATACTAGGAAAACAGAAAAATGAAGCTACTAGAATTCTAAATAAATTTCTAACATAGAAAATATTTTGTCAAGGATCAGAGATAGGAGATCCATGATTTGAACTAAATGTAATAAATAGTTTTCTGGTAAGCGTTCAGTACTGTTGTATCCCCATCTCCCTACATGAAACTTGCATATTTCTAATATAATTTCTTTGCTTTATATATATTTTCTGTTTTTCTATATATTGATAAACACAATATTAAGTTTTTTCTCCATTCTGTTCAGTATTTCCAATTATTTTAGTCAAAATATCATGATGTTATGTATTAATTATTTGTTTATAAAAAGTTTGTGTTATTAAGTGAGATAAAACATGTCATATTATTATGTTAAGAAGTTGTTTTAATTTATACATAAACAAATAAATAAATAAAAAATAGTCGGTCAGGCCCCACCACACCACACTAGTTGTCATTGCAAATTTCACCATTTAAAAATTAAACTGCTTTACAATAAAGAAATATATATTTTTAAATCCCCTCATAAGGTTAAAAATCCACACTTGATTGTTACAAAAAATTAAACTGATTGAATTAATTAAATTTAGAAAAAGATGGAACGGAAATAAAATCACATGAAACACTATCGGCACCTTACTTTGTAAAAGGCAATATATCATTTAACAGATGGAATACGAAAGATGCAGAGATATTATAACTGAAAAATGTTTGAGTATACACAGCTTGCTTGAATACCATTTTCTCCTAAGTAGTTATTAAGGAACACCCTACCGAGCACCTATTATGCAGTATGCAGTATGCACTGGTATAAATTAATTGGTAATTTTTCTTTATACTAGTTTTAGAAAACTGTTCTGTGATTTTATTGAGATAAAGTACTATTAAAAATAGTATCCAAATACAGGGCTAGCGCAGTAAGATTCAAGAAAACCTTGAAATTATTACTAGAAACTGCTGAATGCAGACCAACTTTTATGTACAGGACTTTAATCCTTTAGTCAATTTATTTCGTCTTAAATTGGTCTCAAACTAAATACCCTATATACATTTAGTATTGCTTTGTTATTTTAATACTGCTTTGGTTCAATACAT
>NW_027106407.1:843009-850013 GCF_000696795.3 Halyomorpha halys | reverse complement strand
AAGGTTCAACAGAAACACAAACAATCTTCTATATGTCGCTCCGTAAAACCTTATTAAACCAGAAACTATAAACCCAGAAATTTTGACTATCTCAGACTATGTTGAAACTTTGACTAGCATCCTGAATCTAAATATGATTTTTTTTTTAGTTTTGAAGTTGCAAATTTTTAAAAATTGTATAATTTGGTTTTTTTTTACAAGTGCTCAACATTAAACATTTAGTAATTCCAGTTATTTAAATCTTAGAAATCATATAACCATAAACAAATAAGTTTGCTGTATAAGTAATACAATTGAAATATGTTATCACAATGCGAAATAACTCAAATGAAAAAAATAATTATTCAATGCAAAAAAAACTGTAATAACTTAAACATTTTTATAATAAGTATCCCTTAATAAATAATTAATTAAATGTAATTGATCTAAGGTCTTTTTAATGATGTGTAGATAGTTGGGGGGGGGAGGGGGTTGCGGTCAGCAAAGAAACCTTAAAATATTTATTCATGCCTCAACATAAATAAACAAAAAAATATTTATTTATGCCGACGTATTGATTTTCAGGTCTTCATCAGGGAGTTGTAGGTAGAGATTTCTGCTAAATTGTTTAGTTGTCAGTTTAGCAGAAATCTCTGCCTACAACTCCCTAATGAAGACCTGAAAATCAGGTCGAAACGTCAGCATAAATAAATATTTTTATGTTTATTTATGTTGTTTCTTTGCTGACCGCACTCCCCGATCATCTTCTCCAATAAGGTCTTTTTAATAAATTACAATTTCTCAATCATAAATGTATTTCAATTTTCAGCCTTCTTAATTATGATCATTTTCATCCTCAAAATATGTAAGATTTGATAGTAAACTCCAATAAATTGAAGTAAAACCATTATTAAAATCAAACATTGTTTATTTATGATTAACTAGATACATGTTTAAGCATATTTAAAAAAAAAAAAATTAAACAAAACTGATAGCTTTAAACATGAATAACAAATAAATCATAAAAACTAATGAACTTAATATCTTTCACTGGATAAGTGCATAACATTACTTTCAGTAATCTTGAGACTAGAACCAGATAGGGTGGAATTTTCTCTCTCAAAACAGTTGGTATAATTGATTAATAAACATAAAATTGAGGCAACCAAAGCAGCTTATTAACAAAACAATGAGATAAATAATGAACTATATCCATGATTTTTTTTGTTTATTACTAATTATTTATTAACTCATAGCTAACATATTCCCAACTAAAAAAAAAAAAATCAAATATTTCTAGTATTATGGGGTGTCTATTATTAGGTTAGTTAAAGGTGTCTGAGCTATGAATACCTCCCCATAATCTCATTTCCTTACAATTATCCATCTCTAAATTTTCTGGTCCTCCTGTTTGGTCAGAAATATCATAAATCAGCTATTTTCTCATAGTTAAAAATATAATTGAAGCACTCGGTCATAAAACGTAGCATTATTGTCATTAGCGAGTGTTTTATTATTCCTACTAATAATTTGTGAGTTTTAGGTTGTTTTTTTTTAAAATCCCTTAAAGAAAGGTTAAAATATGAGATGAGATGTAATAAATTAAGTTGGTTATTTTAATTTATGCGTTTATTCAATTTTATTTTACATTAAATTACTGTTTATACATGTTTTTATTAGTTTGTTTCAGTTTCGCTATTACTTTTTATTAGTTATTAATTGTATTCAATGTGAACTCTGTTATTATATTAGAATATTTGTCCTTTCCTTCCAATAAATAAACTTGAAGCTTTTGGCTTCACAAGATTTTTTAGGACTGGCTCACTAGATTTTTGAAAGTTTTTTTGGGAATTTTGTGTTTTCAAAGGGGTAGTATTGGTATTAAATAATGGTGACTCCAGATTCAAGGTAACAGATTTTAAAATTGTGTAAGTTTTTATTTTTTCAGTTGCTCTGTTTTACTAGCGAGTGTCACAATTATTAACAAGTTTTGTAATGTTAAATTAATATGAAGACACAATACAATGAGAGTTTAAAAAAATATTATTTCTTTTATTTGTTCTAAATTCAATTTTAATTTTATGCATCAAATAGTTTGCCAATAGTTATGTAATTCCTTTTAAAAAAATTTCATTTAATGATACATTTTAACAATTATTTGAATCTATTTTATAATGAGAATCGATTAGAAGATATTACATATATATATTCATATATACATTGACCGTATTTTTTTCAAATTATGAAGAGATGGTCAGGGGTGCGGTCACAAGAAAACAAAATATAGTTAGCAACTATTTATTTTCCGACGTATGACCGCACCCCTGACCATCTCTTCATAATTTTAAAAAAATACAGTCAATTATGAATATATATGTAATATCTTCTAATCGATTCTCATCATAAAATAATGATAAGATGCTTCATCAAATATTACAGTAAAGTTGAAAAGAGTTATACCTTCAATAAAGTATGGCGTTTTTGATCAGCGATGTTTTACGCCATGAACTAACGATTAAGAATATATCTATTATAACAAATTTACCTAAATAATATTTTACGATAGAACGACTATCACATAACACTAAATTCAACAAATTAAAACAACTTCTGGCCTCTATAATCAGGTAATACAGCCAAGTAATGAAATTGAGAATGATCTAGAACACCCGAAAATGAACATAATACTTCCGAATATGAAAAGTCACTAATTCCTAAATCACGTACAAGTATTGAAAAATATATATTGCAATTTTAATCAATAGTCACTATGATACTATTTAATTTTGCATTTAAAAAACAACTCTAAATATTAATCATTTTAACGAAATCCATTTTATATTGACTAAGTATGATATAAGTTGTATTGTATAAACCATTAATGTAACATAATTGATGAGAAATTTAAAAATCGAAAACAGTAACCTTAATCGCAATAAATAAAACTTTAAAATAATTTGCAGTTACTTTTTAAAACAATGCGAAAGAATTTTTATAAAAGATAGCGGGTAAATTTTATGAAGAACTTCATCAGGCATGTTTTTTTAATTAATCTCCCGCCTTGCAGAAACCGCTCTTTCTAGTGAGATGGTAATCCCATTCATTAAATCTAAGATAGTAATTCCTACGTTTTAGTTCATTATGAACTTGAATCTGTTATTTATTTAAACGTATATCTATACTATTACATAAAGCTAAATAGATTATTTTAACACACGAATCTCAAGAACTAGAAATCTGATTCTAAAAAAACTTTTTGTGACCATTTATTGAGGAAGGCTTTAGGCCATATCAGCACGATTCAATGCATAGGAACAGTTTCTAAACAATGAAAAGCTTGAGTAGGTTCCTGGTTGTAATCTTGTCATGACAATTGTTGTGAAGCTGTTTTAAAAGGTATTTCTACTAAGGTTGTAAATGTGCAATAAAACTGGATTTGAAAAATATATTCTCTAAAGTGTTAAAAATAATTTTACTCGTACAAAATAAAAATATTCTAAATCGAACAAGCATTAGCAAAGATACACATTTTATGCCTTAGATAAGCTTTATGCAGCCTTCAAACTGAAAACTGTTAATTCATTTTTTTTTTTAACTGGTTCTTTTGTTTTTCCTTGTTGATTTCAGGTTATTCAGTTAATCAGATGCACTGTAATTATCATGGATGGGTCATGTGTATGAAACAGACATGTACCATCCAAATTTAACATGGTTGAACCAAAGGAACATTTATTTTAAATATAATGTTTAAATTTGTCTTTAAGAGTTTGTTCATTTTTATATTTTATTGTATCTTGAAACCTATTGTAACCAAATAATTTTATCTTCACTCCCTTTAGTATCTTATTAATTAGATTTTTTATTTATTTTCCATTGTTACAGTGATGTCTTTCTTTATTTCAGATTACGAAAATGCAGGAATTGATCTATTGGTCACAGAGATGAAACACTAAGGTAGATTGAAATTATTTAATTTATACACTGATGGTTCATGATGTGATAGAAGATTGTCCTGGTAGTCAGAAATAAAATGTAACATAGTGGTAAGTGTTCATCAGGGCTGTGTAGCCAGAATCAGAAATCAGAAATTCATACGTAGGATCTAAAATTGAAGACTATGTGGACTAAAATGTTGGCTCTAAATAAATAGTTACCACTATTTATCAATTATTTTTTATTCTTGAATTTATTTAAGAGTTTGGTATCATTACCTTGTTTAGTCACTTATAATATCACATATTTTTAATTTGTGTATGGTATGTTTCATTTCTGTGGTCTAATACTGTAATAATCACTAGTTATACTATTTATGGAAAGTAGAAAGTTTTATAATCAAATGAAAAATATTCTCATGATGTATTGTCCTAAACTATGTTTAAAGTTTCTAATAGTTCCTAGCATTTACTTTCTTTATAAAGTTTAAATGTTTATTTACACAAAGTGTGGAGACAGATGAATCTACTTGTCCTTTTTTTTTTTTTATCTTTATTTTATTCCAGATACACTTACTAAGGTAAATTACTGTAATTTGTTTAATAACTTCATTACTTCTCTAAATCCACTCTGTACATTTTAGGTTAATATCTCATCATTTTCCAAGGGAATTTTTTAGAACTAACAGTGGGATATATATTGTTGCTCTATTTAAGAATTCCTTTTCGATGACCATACTTATCCAAATATTTCTATAGCTATTAGTGATCACTTGAGTCATTTGAACTTTAAACACATCTTCTGCAATTTAAGCAAACCTTTGTTTGCTGTTACTTATACTGTATTTAATTTAGTATTAAATCCTTTAACCTTTCTTTAATTGTAGATCCTTTTTGTTATTTTGTTTACACTCTACTTGGCCAGTTACTGAGTTACTATCCTACAGGTTACCAACCTATTCTACTTACATTGTGTGGGAAGGTCAAAATACAGTCTGTATGTCCACCACTAAAATTTCGGCCCAACTAGATCAGATTCGAACTGGCACGACCTTTACGAATTGCTAAGGTGACACCTTAACATGCTCAGCCACCATGGAGCCTCATAGATCTATCTATAAGGGTAACAGCAACTCATGCTTTTTCAAAACCTTCACTGAACCTTCTTCTTCCCCATATCCGAATAGACCACTATGGGAAATAGAGGAGTCCTGACCATTGTTGTCATGTGTATAGAAATGCATAGTAGTGCTAAGGTTTTTTTTTTTTTTTATTGGACTATAAATTTTGATAAATAGATGCGGACTCGTTACACTATCGGGCCAAGGCAAGGAACCCCATCTCTTGTAAGGTACTTACCTAGTCTTAAGTCTGGGTTAGGCTAAACTGGGCCCACCTGGAAATAATGAGTAAAATCCTTCAAGAAGTTAAATCCATGTTGCATCATTTCTACCAGCGACTAATTAATTGAAGTCAAAATATATCTATTACATTGATCATGTTATTGTTTCCAAATTAATGATATGATAATAAAATCAACTGTATTATCACATTAAAAAATTAAAATCTGTACCGCTACAACCCATGAAGGGTCACGGGTTCAGTACTTTATAAAGAAGTACTGTTACTAAACCAATGGTTGTGCAAGGAGATGATTTGATCAGAATCACGCTCGACCACCAGATTTTTACCCAATGAAGGGTACCCAATTTAAAAGGCTGGGTGGACCCCGGTAGCGTTCCAGAACCCACAGGAGTTGACTCACGGCTACAGTGTAACAGAAAACAATTTTCTGCCCAGCCGGATTCAAACTCGGGTTCTTGGAGTTAGTAGCCATGCGCAGTACCCCGCAACTACCGCGCTCCCGTATTATCGCATAATTTGCTTAAATTAATTAAATTCAATAAAATTATAATACTTTGCCCTAAATGTTTAATTGTTTTAGCACCATAAAATCAAATCACCCCTGTTACTTATGACTCAGACATTTCAATACATATAATAAAGAAGTTTCACATGTACTGTGGCTAACATATTTTTAATAACTAATTAAGTACATTTAATACAATGAATAAATGTATCTATTGTCTTTGTCAGCATGCACTTAGTTATTATTAATGCTCTAGAGGTGTAAACAATACCTTAGGTTCAGTGTGTACTTATGCCAGCTCAGGTCTATTTATCTTTCTACACGGTATTAGTATACTGCAGTCTGGCTAACTCTTTCGTTCTACTCATCTTATCAAAGTGTATGGACTTACTTTTTTAATCTTCCTACATTAGGACTAGAAGAATCTATTCATGGTAGGGATCCCATCACAGTCACCCATGGTGATATAAAGATATTTTTTATTTTATCTCACTAAATCTATTAAACTTTAATTTTAAAAAGAATTTTAGTTGGTTTCAAATCAGGTTTATTTAATTTTTTCTTATATTTATTTATAGTAGTTTCATTAAGTTCTCCTTTTTTTATTTAATGTATATATATATTCTATTTTAAAGGTTTTATTACTTTAAATCATGCAATATATATTTTTTAACAAAGTTTGACGTTTTTTTCTTCTTTATTTTTATTGCCCTTTACGGTTTGGGCTAGCAAAGGTTTCTTTTGAACCCCTACTCTCCGTAACAACATGAAAACAGCAAATTAAGCAATCTTTAACATAAATCGGACAAAACAGTTCCAAATCAATGGGACAAATTTTGTTATTCTTCAATCAGATAAAACAAACCATATTTATTATTATGATATAGAAAAAAAATCATATTTTTTAGAAAAGAGTTTTAAAAAAATTATATCCTAACATTTAAAAAATTTACCTGAAATCATTTCCTCCCTCATTCAGTGCTTTTTTAGAATGGTTAATTGACTAAAGACAGAAGAAAAGCACAGACGTCTAAATAGCTTTTTAAGGTTATTTCCAGGAATGCCTATTATTAATCCTTTGAGTTAGATTTGAATATTATTAGCTAATGAAACTCAAGTTTGAAAAGGTTATAAAAACTTTACTGACTGACCCAATATACATATTGAGTTTAGAATATCTGTTATGAACACTGATACTCAGGTGAAACACCCATGACACTCAT